>NW_024868860.1:13361-54813 GCF_013358625.1 Macadamia integrifolia
CCAAAAAAAAAAAAGGAACAAAGCAGCAGAGAGAAACGATAGCACCAGAGTTAAAAGAAAAAAACAATAAAACAAAAAAAAGAAGCAAGAAGAGAGAGTCGAGAGAAGATCTAACCAGAAAAGAAGAAAAAAAAAGAAAGAGAAGAAGACGTAGCAGAAGAAGAAAAGTCGAGAAGAGAAAGAAATAGAAAACAACAGAAGAAGAAGAAGAAGAAGAGAAGAGAGAGGATAGAGGACGTACCTGCAAGGTCCCATCGTGAGTCACGTTCCTTGGTCAAAGCCGACTCTCCATCGCTGGTTCCGTCAGTCGACAGAGACCAAAACTTGTTGAGTTTCCATCTCCAAGCAGGAGAACTCTCCCTTTGTCGGTAAACCCCACAACCCACAATTCTTTTTATTTTCCTTATTCCTTTTTCCTGAATTTCCAGTATTGCCCTTTGATTCTCCACTTATCCCTAGTTATCCTTTTTACACTTCACTTCTAAGTATACCCCTGCACCCACACGTGATATCCTTTATGGTGTATAGTGAATTTCAAATATTTGCAATTCTACCACTCTTTAAAAAATAGAAAAGAGAACAGAGTTATTTATCATTCTGCCATTGTACCTTACACCTCCTTTATTTACTATTTTGCCATCATATTTGAGTGTAATCTTGCTTATTTCCACCATGGTAGTCAATAGTGAAGTTATTCAACAGCTAAACTCCTATAAGGGAGAAATTGATGCTCTCACTACCATTGTCACTTTCCTTAAGACGGATGGAATCTATGCGAGTTTCTATTGATTGATTGGTGACAGTAGATAAAGGAAAGAATCCCATCCAGTTTGGGGATTCTTCCAACACCACTCCATAGGATCCGTCACTACCACCACCGCCACCACATCATACACCTCCACCACCACCATATGGAACTGGTAGATATGATGGAGCGGAAAGAGCAACAAAATTGGATGTTCTTGATTTTTATGGAGATAACAATCTAGAACTATACCTTCACTGGATTCACAGCTTAGAGATGTTCTTTAGATGGTACGGGTTGACTAAGGCCCGAAAGATCCTATTTATAGAGGCTAAACTGAAAGGCATAGCCCGAGTCTGGTGGGTCAAGCAACAGTAATAGAACCGAACCCGAGGCATTGGTTTAGTCACTACTTGGGCTGAAATGCATGAAGTCATGAACCAGAGATTCTTGTCTTTTGATTACAAGCAACGCATGCATCTCAAGTTTGCACAGTTTAAATAGGAGAATTTGACCGTTAAAAAATGTTGCTAGATTTTATTATTTGGCCACTCGTTCTGATTTTTAGTGGGATGAAGAAGTATTGGTGGCACAATTTTGCAATGGTTTGCACCCTCAACTTAGTGTTACCCTTACCTCTAGTCGACTGTCTACAATGGAACGTACAAGTAGCATATCAGATTGAAGAAAGTCTGAAATGCCCATACAATCGGAGGCCATTTATTGATGCTTTTCTTAGGGTTCCTAGTTCTATTCTGCCATAGTCATCTTCACAGGAAAAATCAATTAGCAGACCATAGGCTAGTGCTTCATCTATGGCATCTTCACGACCTAACCGGTCGTATTCTCCACCTCGACGTGAAGCACCTCTGCGTGATTCAGACATGTCATCTTCACGGCCTAATCATCCGTACTCCCCACCCTTAGCGTGGTTATGATAGGAACTCAGTATTTCCAAAGGAGGCTATTCAATGTTTCACATGCAAGGGGTAAGGGCATCGAGCTAATCAATCTCCTAACCTGTTGTTAGCGTACATTGACAAGGACAATTTTATACCCTATATACCAAAAAACAGGAATAGTAAATCTGAAGGCTGAAGTGTGATCGTGAGATTATTGATGGTGACAGTGATGGTGAGCGTCAATCGTTCTCTGTGATCCGTCCTCTTTTGACTACACAGAAGATTCCCAAGAACGACGATTGGTGCCATAAGAATTTTTTTCAGACCAGGGTACAATGCAATGATAGCTTGTGTAATATGGTGATTAACCTTGGCAGTTGCACCAACGTCGTTGTTGAAGATGTTCGTAAGTTAGGTCTAGAAACAGAGCCTCATCTGAACCCCTAGAAGGTTGGGTGCGTGAACAACAATAATCTGAAAATTAATGAAAGGTGTTTGCTCACGTATTCCATTGGTGGACTAATTGGTCAAATTCAGTGTGATGTTCTCCCTCTGAAAGTCTGTCACATTCTTCTGGGGCACCCATGATTGTTCGACAAGAAAGCCAAGCACTGTGGTTATGAGAATACATACTCTTTTCAGCGTGGTGGTCTTGAGATAAAGTTTCTTCTGGCAAAGGATCTTCCCCCTCTCAAGCTCAAGAGGACAGTTGGTACTTTTCTCAAGTGCATTGACTCTGACGGCATTCTTAGACCTCATCCAAACTTGACAGGGTTGAATTCTTTTCAAAGGAGGAGAGTTGATGCAGATAAGACTGTACTTACCTGGTTGGACCAGCATGACCGGCTTTGGAAGCCAGGAACCAAGAAAAACTGGTCCAACCCAGGTTTTTGGTCCAACAAGGGTTGGAAGTAGATTAGTTTAATATTATATATTTTATTTTCTCATGTTTACTTTGGATATGATACGTAGGAGATAGAGAACTAGGGTTGGTTACAAGAGAGTCCAAGTAGGAGTCTTGTTATTTTCTCTTTAAATACTTGCATATACCCAATGTTGGGGAAGGTGAAATTATTTTGATCAATGTGGATGGAAGTTCGCTTGGTAACCCAGGTAATGCAGGTGCGGGTGGTGTCTTACGGGATGATAAAGGCAAGGTAATCGACTCTTTTAGCATTTTTCTGGGAGTCAAACAAATATATGAAGCTGAATTTGAGGCAGTCTTGGAGGGTATTCTGCTAGCTAGACACTATCATGCTAGGGGTGTTTGGATTGAGTCAGACTCAGCGTCCGTGGTCTCAGCAGTTCATAGAAGGGAGATTCCATGGTTTGCCCTGCAGAAATGGAGATCTGTTATTTCCTTTTTGGAGTTGGTGCAATGGAAGATCACTCACTGTTTTCGTGAAGCTAATGTAGTCGCTGATTTTCTGGCTAGGAAAGCATCTAAATCTTGTACTTCAGAATTCTCAGTGGAGTTCCCGAGACATGTAGTTGATGAGTTAGCTTCTGATGCATTGGACAGGCACCGTTTTCGATTTGGCTAAGCCCTTTGCTTTCCCTCTGCTGATGGCCATGCCGAAGGTGGAGGTTGCAAGTGGGTTTAGTGGGATCGGCCTGCCCTTTTGTATTTCTCTTTGTTTTCTTTTATTCTCTTTTAATTAAATGACCTTTTAGCAAAAAAAAAAAAAAAGGGAAGGTGAAATTATTTGAATGAGAATTAGTTTGATTTGTGCAATGTGTGAGGTGTGATTTCTTCCCTTCTTCTTAAGGCCTTTCATCAAAGAGGGAGGAGAGGTTAGAGGAGCAAAGGGAGGCAGGTGGCTGTCGGAGGGGGGAGAGGGCTGATGCCAGAGACTGCTGGGGGGGAAAGGGGCATGGGGAGGTCAGATCATAGGTAGAGGGAGCGAGTTTTGTGCTTGTCAGATCTAACTTAAGATACTTACTTCCCTGTTGATCTCTTCTTTGTGAATCTGGCTACTATGCGATATAAAAACAGATTGAATGCTTTCTTGCGGTCTTTTTGACTCGGCATCTTCTTATTCACAGTTCATACCCTTGATTCAGCTCTCCGAGGGGTTTGAACTCTTTCTCAAAATCCCTTTCCAGTCACATGCTAGAAGCTTCAAATATGATTGCAAACTTGAGCCAATTAAGCCTCAACTAGAGGAAGCATCCACTTAGTGGAGTTGCATTGCTGCATTGATTATATCGTCTTCTTCCTGGAATATTGTCACCATCACCTTGCTAGACAAAATAGTGTTAACTTCTCTCCTTGCATTATCAATTTTTACAGATAGGAATTCCTTGAGTGTTGTGTGTGCTTACTATGAAAGTTTTTCATTACAAGGGAAATATCTTTCTGATTTTAATAGTCTCTGCCTTTCTGTATGGCATTTGTTAAACATACATCCATACTTTTTTCATTGGAAAGCAGGTTGGTTCACGGCATAGTGGGTGGGCAGGTGAAGACTAGTCCTTTATCCAAAAATTTTTTTCATACATGGCCATATTCTTTAAAATATCAGTTTCTTCTGAGGGGAACCAGAAATAGAAGTTCCATCCATGGAAGCTGGGGAAGAACTGATTATATCCTTCTCTTGAAATCAATAGTATTTATCGTGTTCATGCTTAAATTCAGTGATTGAAATACATGTCGAGGGGATTTTAGACTATGCTGTTAAATATTCGCTAAGGTTGTTTAAGACAATTTGCTGAAATTTCTACTTCTTTTTAATGAGCTTATGTCCTGGCAGATAACCTAATTGTGGATGGGAATGTTCCTGAAGAGGAAATCTTGTCAGTGTTAGATGTTCCTCCGGGAAAAATGGGACGTGTCATCGGAAAAAGAGGAGCTTCTATCATGTCAATCAAGGAATCTTGCAAGTAAGCTCCTCTCTCTCTCTCTCTCTCTCTCACCCACACATACACACAAAAACTTGTTTACATCTCTTTCCCCATTATGTGCACATTTTGGTTTAGACTTGCTGGTTTCATTTACATTTTTAATTGCATCTTAACAGTGCAGAGATTCTCATCGGAGGTTCCAAGGGACCACCTGACAAGGTTTGTCAATTTATACTATTAGACAAACTTAAGTACTTGGCACCCTCCCATTTTCTGATTTGGTCCAGAACTCATCTCCTTGCATGACTCATCTGTAAATTTGGAATTATAAATCTGATGCATGATGAGTTGCTGTCGTGTTATTGCTATGGTTTTGACAGAGATGACTTCATCAGTTCATCCTTCATCGTTAGGTTACTAAGATCTGACTTCGTGTAGGTATTCATCATTGGACCTGTGAAGCAGGTGAGAAAAGCAGAAGCTATTTTAAGGGGGAGGATGCTGGAAATGTACTGACAGCGTCAAGTGAAATGGTTCACCCTTCATCTATGCTGATGCTGAAATGTTCGGTTCTTCGTTAAGACACTATATATTATAAGGGGCTTGATGATTAAATACCTCCGACCATCGTGTCTTTGTGTAAAAAGATGCTCAATCATGTAGAGAAGCTGTTCTCTGCTAATATTGGTAATGCTATTGGACCTATTTCTTTTCATAGGCTAAAAATCAGGCATTGGCTTGCAAGTTACAGGTAGAGCTTGATTTCCACTTATCCTCCACCCAATAATAACCTTTAGGCTTGTCGTCCAGGAACTTGTTCGGAAATACCGTAATGAAAGGAACATAGGAGTTTGTTGCTAGTGACCAAATATGATCTTCCAGTTCCTGTAAAACCTATCATTAAAATACCCCTGGAGGGGGATAGGGCTAGGTGGAGCAAAAAGGGTTTTTCATGAGATGATAACTATTAGCCCCATAAATAAAATAGAAATTAAACTTGGGCCGCGGGGGGAGGGGGGCGGATTTAGAGTGGTAATTCTTGACCCAATGTGCCAACCTACTGTGATCCCAATCTGCTGATATAATAAGGATTCCATTTCCAATTGATGCGGAAGATTCTCTAACTAGGCCTTTTATTGAAGAGCCCATGGCTTGTATTGGTTCCTATGGTGTCAAGTTCAGGTCGAGTGCTTAGCTATTACCCTGTGGGCGACACAATGTTGCAACCTTAACCTGACCCACTTGTGATTCATTGCCACCCCTAGGAGAAATTGGGCCAGGGTCAAGTCGGTTAGTTTGGGTGGGATCTGCGTTCAGATGATGGATGGATCAACAATTTCGCCTTCTTAATTAAGATGTGGTGGTGACCTCTAGGGTAGGGTTGTTTGGTCGATTCGATTTTGGTCCAAGTTGAGTTGGTTTGGTGTGGGAATGGTGAAACTGAAATCAAACTAGTAAGGAAATTCTGGTTTTAGTTTGTTAACAGGTCAGTTTTGGTCCGATTTGGGTTTGGTTTTCTATACAAATTTACACAAAAAAATTAGTCTTTTTATGAGTTTTAGGCTGATTTCGGTTTCTTATTCAAGCATTGAATCAGTTTTGGGATTGAAAAACCCCAAACTGAATCCAACCCGAATAAGACTTTGGTTCGGTTGGTTGGTTTTGCTGATTTAGGCTAGGTTGTTAGTTTGGTAGCTTTTATCGGTTGATGGATTGGTTGAATGGTTTAGATTGGTTGATGTTGTTGCAGATTTTTTTAGGTGGTTGGACCAAATTGGGTCCAAACATATGTGAAGTCATGTGAAATATTTGTTGGCATCAACTACCTCTTCTTAGTGGGTTTTCCTGATGAGAGAATTAATGAGTTTTCTCTACCACAAAAGAGAAAAAGAATGAATGGAAAAGGTTGGAGTCTTCCTAAGAATTGTCTTTCAATCATGTGGAAGAATGAATATTTCAATATGGATGAAGTCTTCAAGGGTTTGATCTTCTTAAGTTGATGGCTTCCAAGATGAGGAGAGAGAATGAGTGAGTTTTTTTATAATGGAGAGAGAAAACAAGAATGAGTCTATAAAATGAGAGATTTGTCTACTAACGAAAGTAGTTTTGAACCAAGTGTTCATAATGATCCAAATAAGGGGCCCAAGATGTGAGGATCTTTGTGAGAGACTCAAGAGGTACAATGTAGGTGCAACATGTGTACAAGGACTAAGCAAAGAGCCAAGTTGAGAGTGTAGTATGAATGAGAGATGAGAGAAGGGTGTACATGGGGGCTTTGGGATTGAGCATGAAATGTCAAGGGTTTCTATTTTTTCTTCTCTTCTCTTAATTCTTAGTGAAAATTTGGATCCCACTTTATAGATATAGGTAATTTTGTTGAACCACATAAATCTCTTACCTCTTGTGCATGTGTATTTAATTTTTTATATCTTTGTTGTTCTTGCACATACCTTTTTTGTGTTATTAGCCATCGGAAGTAGAACGATACTTCAATCTAACATAGGTTTTAGCACCTCTACCTCTAGGGCTTGTTTATAGGGCAGACACCCTAGGCAGACGGTCTACCAAGGCATTAATCTAGTTTAGATGCAAGTATAGATTGAAGAGCCACAAGGCCCTTCTTGCTCTTCATCCTTTTTAGAATTGGGTTTGATCATCTTAAAATCCAGAAAGGATCCATGGCATGCTTTAGGAAATTGGAAGGTTAAAAATAGAGTCGGAGCTCACCTTAACACAGAAGGTGGGCGTGTTAGGTGATTCGGGACCAATGGTTCTTTCACAAAGAATGATATACTATGTTTGGTTGCTTTTCCAAATGACCTGGGAAAGGAAAATTGAAAGAAGTAGAGATGTGATTATTTAGTTGCATTACAGAAGGAAAAGCTAGGGGAAAATAATACTTTTGGGAAGAGTAAAGTATCAGACAACAATGATAATTATTGTCATATATTTTCTCAATGAAAACTAATAACTAATGAAAGGAATTCTCTCATTTTCCCTTCCCTGTCATTAAACCCCCTCCCCCCAAAATCTCTTTAGTAGGAAATAGTTTTTCGAGAATTGGAATTAGATTAATCGAATTGACTGAGCCTGATCCAAAGCAGCCAATCCAGGATTTAGGCGGACTCCTGTTGGATTGGAATCGACTGAGCCCAATATGGATCCCGATTTGGAGTTGAATAACCTTAGGTAGGTACGGGATGCAAAACCCCGTTTAGTGATTGTACTTATACATTGAACATCAATGGTGAGAGGCTGGCAAAAGCTGCAGAATGTTTTGATTGATTATAGGTGGAGCCCAAGGTTAATGGTGTATTGAACCATCAATCCAATCTTGAAACCACATCCTAACATCCAGCTTGGTGGTCATTATCATCCAACCTGCACCTACTGCGAAGCCAAGCCAAAGTGTAAGGATGCGTCCTTGATGGACCCAAGCCATTGGTCTCCCGATTCCGAAGTATAAGCAGATAGTGTGGGCCCAATTTCCAAGAGAAGAAGAAGCTGATAGGGTGGATGCACCCCAAATTCTAGATGCTTCCTTCTAACATCTGCATAACTCTTCTGTCTGAATTGAGTTACCTTGGTTCTTTCTCTGATCACATTCACCTTCTCACACGGCTTATGTCAAGTCCGGGCCTAGAATGTGTCATTCACCAACTTCGTTCCAATACAAAAAAGTCTAGCATTTCCTACCATACTGTGCCTCGAACGGAGACATATGATGGTGGCCTGGTAATTGTTATTTTAGGAGAATAAGAGAGATGTTCTCATCTCAACTGTAACTTATATCCAAGGCACATGCTCGAAGTAGGTCCTCCAATGTCTGGATAGATCTCTTCGACTGTCCATCGATTTATGGGTGGGATGCAATGCTGAAATTTAATTGTGTGTCCATAGCCTTCTGCACACGTCTAGAACTTAGAAGTGAATCTGGGATCTCGATCCGAGATAATGTTAATTGATATACTATGCAACCGGATGATGCTGTCAGTGTACAACTTGGCCAACTTTTCTATGGAGAAAGTGACCTTAATTGGGATGAAGTGGGCTGCCATGGTCAAACAGTCCACAACTACCCAAATGGCATCCATACCCTTGTTGGTGCGGGGTAAAACTGTGATGAAGTCCATGGTGATATTCTCTCATTTCCATTCCGAAATCGGTAGTGACTATAATAACCCATGGGGCCTTTGTCTTTCAGCCTTGTCTTGCTGACATGTGAGGCACCTTGTCACGTGTGTGGCCACATCATTCTTCATTCCTCTCCACCAGTAGGAACCTTTTAGATCTTTAAACATTTTAGTGTTGTAGGGTTGAATGGAGTATGGAGAGCTGGGTGCCTTTCTCAAAACAGTATCTCTCAAGTCACCATCACTAGGCATGCACAATCTTCCCTTGAACTTAAGAATCCCACCTTCAATTAGGGAGAAGTTCGGGTCCTTCTGATTTCCTTCTTTGTAGTCAACTATCAATTTCTACAACTCTACATCAGTACCTTGAGTTGCAGTAATTCTATCCACTGGACTAGGCTATACCACTGATGCCGACAGTGACAAAGTGACATCTTCCACTAATAGCTCCAAATCTAGTTTCCTGGCCTCTTCTAGTAGATGCTCATTGGTAGTTAAGGATGAAAGAGTCAGTGACTGAGATTTCTGACTAAGTGCATCAGCTACCACATTGGCCTTACCTAGGTGATAGTTGATAGTACAGTCATAATCCTTCATCAATTCTAACCAGCACCTCTGTCTTATATTAAGCTCCTTCTAGGTGAAGAAATACTTGAGGCTCTTCTAGTCACTGTATATCTCACTCTCACCATACAAGTAATGCCTCCAGATTTTCAGGGCAAAAATCATCACCACCAATTTTAAGTCATGGGTGGGATAGTGCTTCTCATAGTCCTTCAACTGGCGGGATGCATAGACAATGACCTTCCCATGCAGCATCAACACATAGCCTAATCCCAGCTTGGAGGCATCACTATACACAACTATACCACCTGCACCGATTAGAATAGATAAACTTGAGCTGATAACAACCTTTGCCTTAGCTTCTTGAAGCTCTTCTCACAAGCATTGGATCACTCAAAATTTCTCCCTTACATGTGAGTCGGGCGATTGATGCAGAAATGCGTGAGAAGTTCTCAAGAAACCTCCGATAATATCTGGCCAATCCTAGAAGACTACGAATGTCTGCCACATTCTTGGGGTTGTCCCACTGTAGAACTGCCTTCACTTTTCCTGGGTCAGCCTCTATCCCCTTATCTGAGACAATGTGGCCTAGAAATGCCACCCATGAAAGCCAAAACTCACACTTATGGAATTTGGCGTAGAGTTGCTTTTCTCTCAGACGTTGCAGTACTAGCCTCAGGTGAACAGCATGTTCCTCTGCACACTTGGAATATACCAAAATGTCATCAATGAACACAATTACAAACTTGTCCAAGACATCCTGAAATACCCGGTTCATCAAGTCTATGAAAGCAGCCGGTGCATTGGTCAGTAACACGTAATGTCCATTCCGAGATCTAAAAGCTATTTTACTGACATCACTATCCTTGATTCTGGTCTGGTGGTAGCCCGATCTAAGGTCAATCTTGGAGAATACCTTAGCACCCTGCAGTTGATCAAACAGGTCATTAATCCTTGGCAAAGGATATCGGTTCTTGATGTTTAGCTTGTTAAGCTCCTGATAATTAATGCACAATCTCATGCTTCGATCCTTCTTCTTGACAAACAATACCGGTGCTCCCCAAGGAGACACACTAGGTCTAATGAATCCCTTCTTCAGAAAGTCCTAATGTTGCACCTGTAATTCCTTCAGTTCTATGGGGGCCATATGGTAAGGAGCCTTTGACATTGGTGTCGAGCTGGGGAGTAGGTCTACAAAAAACTTTGTCTCTCAGTCCGAGGGCAATCCTATCAAATTATCTGGAAATACATAAGGAAATTCCCTTACCACATCCAGTTCGGTCAATTCTGACCTATATATCGATATCCGTCATAGATGTCAGGTAGCCTTGACACCTTTGGTCTAGTAGCTTCTTCATCTGAAGTGCTAACACAACAATCTTCTTGTGTTTCTTTGGCTTATCCCCTACAAAGATAAATTCTCCCTCATTATGGGGTCTGAATACTATCACCATCTCTGCATATAACACACTGGCTCTGTAAGCAGACAACTAGTCCATCCTTAGAATTACATCAAAATCGGTCATATCCAAATCGATCAAGTGTGCATTTAAGTCATGTCCATTTATGGTCATCGGACATGGTTTGTAAACATAACTCAAACCCACCACACTCCTTATAGGTGTACTCACTACCAAGCATTGGGTTAAGTTCTTGGGTGGAATTCTCATCTTCTTCATAAATTTCGGTGAAACAAATGAATGGGAGGCTTTTGAGTCAAATAACATATGTGCAGGTAAAAATGACATCAATAATGTATCTTTCACCATTCCCAATGTAGCTTTTGCATCCTCTGTGGTCATAGCAAATACCCTTCCTTATGGTCTCTGGCCCTATGATGGTTGGGCTGGCCAGTTGGCTACATAAGCCTACTAGGGCCTAGGTGGTAGGGTATAAGGTGCATCACCCAATCTACAGTGGGGGCTTGTCTAGGCTAGGTGACCTGGCTGGTCACAATTGAAGCACCTAGGGCTTAATCCCATAGATTGAGACATACCACTGGAGTGGGAGGATTGGGAGGCTTGACTTGCTTTTGGCCTTCTTGACTGGACTGGAGTTGGGTTGATATAAGGGCATCTAGAGTGCTTGCTGGCTTCCTTGGAATCAGAGGAAACCATGGGCCTCTTCCCCATTCCTTGTTGAGCTGTGAAATTGTCACTATCCCAGTCCTCAATAGACTTGGCCACTTGGACCACCTCAGTATATGTCTGCAGTTTCAACCCGACCATCGTAGAACTGATACTTGACCTCAACCCCTTTTCAAACTTCCTTGCCTTGGACCTATCATTTTGAATGTGCTCCGGAGTAAAGTAGTACAGCTCCTCGTACCTCTATTGGTACTCTAGCATGGATCGAGATCCTTAAATCAGATTGGAGAACTCACTCTCTCTCCTATCCTGAAAGCTCTCGAGGAAGTAGTTCCCAAAAAGGTCTCCTTGAAGTCTTCCTGAGTAGGGGTGGGATTGGTTGCTCCCATAATGGGCTCAGTAGCCCTCCACCAAGCATCGGCCTCATTTTGCAATTGGTAGTGGGCACATAATATTTTCTACTCATCATTACAGCCCATCAACTTGAAGACTTTCTCCATACCCCCAATCCATCTTAAGGGAAGCAACTGATCATGGCTTACATTGGAGAATTATGAGGGCCTCTGCCTTTGGAATTCCTCCATTATTTTGGTTACATCTGTCCAACCCTCTACTTGCACTTGGGCCTATCCTTGCACTTTCCTGGGTATTTGTCCTTGAAACTACCCTTGCATGTGTCCATGCACTTGCCATTGCATCCCATCAGATGTCTAAAGGGTGGCTGAACCAGTTGGCACTGGAGTTGGTACCTATGGAGTAGGGGGTGCAGGAGGTGCATTCTAGGCTCTAATAGCAGCTTGGATCAGGGTATTAACCCCGGCCATGAACTGATTTTGCCTCTTTTCCACCTCACGCATCATATTGCCCATTATGTTGGCAACATCCTGTGTCAAGAGAATTGGTGGGGCCTGTAGCACATTGCACGGTCTACCCTGGTTCCGTGTAGGAGAAGCAAGAGGTGACACATTGGATCGGGATTGGGTATTCCTGTGCGACATGATTCCTATTAAGGAATCCCAATTAGTCACACATGCATAAGTAGCAAGCATGTTACAGTTAACACGCATAGTGGGTCCCACATGCATACTCAAAAAGTAATTTAGGGTTAGAGCATGCATAGGTGGGTTCCACCAAGTATTGGAATCCGATCGCATGTGTATTAGGGAGGAAATCCTTAATTAAGGAAGCAAATTTAATTAATAAATAAAAAATTTCATTCCCAAAAATGTTCACCGTAAACAAGGGGTTTCATCGAAAATATGGGTTGGTTTATTGGAAATATCATTTATATTTCCGGTGACCAAAATAGAGAGCAATCCTGGAAATTTTTGCTCACTGGAAACAGTCACTGGATTCAGGTCCAGTGTTACTGGTGGCATATTTTCGGTGGACCCAAACACTTTATATATAGGCTCAGGATTAGGGTTTCTCTCATAAAACCCTGTTCTAACTTATGGAGAAGGAGAGGAAATGGCTAAGGAAGGTTCTCTAACCCATTCCCCACCTTCCTCTTGTAATTTCACGACTAATTAATGCCGCCTATGCATCCAAGGAGAGTTCTCCTTCTTCTCTGACCTAGGTTTTGGGATTTTTCTCTTTATTTTTGGCATTCTCCCTAACTTAGGTTTTATTTTCCTTGAATCTTAGGAACTTGTGTTGCATCCAAGTTTGGTCGTCGTGTTCATCCCCACTATGGTGCCGCACAATCGGTTATTCCCATGGATGAACAGTATGATCACTGATTGTTCTGCTTTATGGAGGAACATGATTGATGGGAGAAGTTTGAGTATAGGAATGTTGATCCTAGGAAGTTTGTGAGGACAAGGGACTTCCACTAGTTTTGCCTCCGCCAATACTTCGACACCATTATGTGGTACCGTATCCTAAAACCGAATGTGAAGTATTACCCAAGGCTTATGAGGCTCTTCCATTGCAACCTGCAATTTGAGAATCACAACACTGAGAAGATGAGGATCACCTTGAGGGTGGAGGGGGTCGATATCTCCTTAGGTATGGTTGAGTTGGCTAACATTTTGATGATCTCCAATGAGGGAGAGCTGGCTTACTGTCCTCCTAGGACTCTGTCTTACGAGTTCAAGAACTTTGATGTCCAGGCAGAGATGGATAACATGCTCACAAAGGAGGCTTTTGGGTGGCACTTGATTGCCAATTATTGTGCTGCGCTGAACGTCATATGCAAAGACATTTAGCTGAATGTTCTCCCTGGCAACAATCATTTTGATAAGGTATCCATTCTTCAGGCCTATGTCACTTATTGTATCTACATGGAGCTAAAGGTTTGCCTCCCTTATCTATTGATGTGGACCATGGTTACAAGGACTGAGGGAGGGGCACGCAGGGCTGGAAACCTCTGCTATGGTCGGATTCTGACTAAGGACTTCCTATGGTTTGGTGTGAACTTGGAGGGTGAAGAGAGCTTGGGAACCGGTGTCTTGAATTTCAACCAAGATTCTCTGAAGAAGATGACTCTGAACATAAAGGAGGTCATTGAGGATGGGTTGAGAAGGATAAGCGAATGGGTATAGAGAACCACCTGAGAGGTGGCCATGGGGGTGATGGAGGTATAATCCCTCCATATGTGCCTCCTACAGGGGTGGTTCCACCACCTAACCCTCAGACTATGGGGATGGGACTTCTGTGGCCTCCTCATCCCATGGCACTAGGGGTGCAAGGCCCTATGGACTCAATGATGTGATGACCCATCTGGACGCCACCACCAACATACTAAGGAGGATGGACACTCATCTGAAGAGTGTGGATTGGAGCTACTGCCTACTGGACAATCGGGTGGCCTCCTCTGAGGCAAAGATGCAAGCAATAGTCCTCCACCTTGCCATTCCAGTGCCGGAGCTAGAAGCATAAGGTTAGAGCTAGGCTCAAGGCCATGGGCAGAACCAACAACAGGATCAGCAGCAGTAGTGGCTTAGGTTGCCACTGTAGTCTTAGGATTTCCCTTTTTTCCATGTTTTCTTTGAAATTTCATGTTATAGTTGTTAGTTGAAGTTTATTTTCTGTCATTTGCTTTCGTTATTTGAATTCCTAGATTTAAGCTAGCTATGAATTCTAGCTTTCTGTCATTTATTTTGTGAAAAATTGGTGTAAGCTTATGTACTCAATTCTTGATTATAATAAAACTGCTTTGACACCTATGCTTATCTCTTATTTGTGCAATTTCTATTATTTGTTATCTTAAGATTTTTATTTAAATCCTAATTCCCCAAGTCATGGTTTGGTTGGAATTATGAGTTAAGGTAGAGCATCACACTCTAATACCAATCTATCACACCTCAATTCCAGCAATCCCAACTTACTAGTAGGAATACCGTTGGTGTGAGTAAGACATGTACCCGTCTTACAAACCTACCAGGATCTCTAATAGCAGTGCCTTAACATGCACACTCTCACAACACAAACCAACTAATAGTAGCAGAATCAAAGTATAATTGTGGAATTATAACTTCAAGAGGGGAAACATCTAGTGATATCATATAAGTAACCAAGTAATTCTATTACAATTATCTATGACTTATAATAATAAGTCCAAAAGTATACCATCCATAGTTCTGTATCAAAATAAAAAAAGCACGCCACACATCTCATGGTGCTGCGTAAGCACAGTAATCATAGGCACAATCCTAATCATGCTCCTCAGCCTTTGGCATCCACCAGTCACCTACACCATGATCAGGTCCCCCTAAGGTTGAGTCACCACCAAGCGGCACTACTATACCTGCATCATCATCTAAAAAGGGGCATATACGTGGGGTGAGCTTTCAACTTACTTAATGAGGGGTGGGTTTCATGCACAATCAAGTACAACACTCACATATATATTATTCCATGATGACATGAATACATAAATTAAACATATATTCCATGATGTGAATGATGCATTCCATTTGATTATTAATCCTCCTAACAATACAACTAAATCTTGTAAATGCAACTATGGCTCATTAGGTTGTATCCCTTGTCTCAGAACCGCCATCGACTACACAGTGATACAAGTCCTAGCTGCGATTAGGAGCCTATTGATCCCGGTATGCATCCATCGGTCACCTAGCAAATCCCTGATAACCCCTTCCTGGCAGTCACGGCACCAGGATCACCATCGGCCATGCTGGACTAGTTCCTACCTCTGGTAACAATCACATCATACTGTGGGTGTGACATTCTAGGAAGGTTCATCAAACATACCACCATTGGGTTATCCAACACCTTACTCCTATTGGCATAGGAACATAGCATGGGGAATGTAACCTAACCACAATATCCTACATGCCTTACATAATGATACAATTATTATGGACCACATGACACCGATATCACCATCGGCCATGAATCAAGTCCATTTCCAAGTATAATCTTGGGGTGCATGATACTGGGAGCACATTGGACATAAGGTGTAACCCGCGACTATATACCTATCTAGCATGCATAGCAATTGAGTATGGACTACACATCACCGAGAATCCCATCGACTACAAAGCATATCCATTTCCAAATGCAGTCCCGGAGTACACGATACTAGGAACACATCGGCCATAAAGTGTAATCCGTGACTACAAGTAATTCTAATGCACATAATCAATGCATGAATACAACAAACATACAACAATCATTGTGATACCCTACTTTCTAAACCTGATCTATTTACCTGGTTGGTTCGGTTTCATCATGCAGGATCTGAACCCGATCGAGATGCGTTAGGTACCTTATGGAATATGGTAGCAAGGGTGACTCTAACTCGGGATGGCCAGACGAATCTAAGCAGGTGCCTAGTGAAGTCTGCATGCCCAAACCGTGCACTTGCACATATCACAGGGTTATATACACACAATAAAGGTATGTAGCCATATTTTATGGCGAGTACATGTTTTAAATCATATACTAGGAGTGATATATGTGTCAGGAGCTGAGTCCCATCGAAATCCCAATTATTCGACTAAGTTTCGACTGACTAGTGTGTTGTTATAAGTGAGTCGAACCCACCAGTGTGACCTACCACTCTAGTCATTAGATATTTTGATCTAGGTATAAATAGAAATTATTACTTATCTTTTCCCTCATATATTGCTTTACAAGGTGGGTGAGAAAAGTAAAGAAGAGAGAGAAAAGAAAGAAAGAGAAGGGAAGAAGAAGGAAGAAAAGAGGAAGAGGTGCTTGAAGTATGACGCCGAGGTTGGATCTTTCGATTCTGGTGTCGAATAAGTGATCCTCATCTTGAGATCTACATTTTGAGGTGAGTGAAACCCATATTTCTTAAACCCTTAAGAAACCCTAAGTGAAACCCTATAATTCAGGTAGAAATCCTTTAAATCTTGTTAATCCCACTTAAGAATATGAATCTAAGGTTTAATGAAAGACCTATATGTTGTTTTTGAAGGTTTTAGAGGAAGAAATTGTAAGATTTGAAAAGTATTTGGTGATTTCTTGAGCTAGAGAAGAGATTTGGGGTTTTTAAGGAATTCTTGAACAAAAAGGTAAGATCCGAGCTTAAAACCTTGAATCGACTCTAGATCTAGGTTAGAATCACAATATGGGACCTTAGATGTGTGGAAAATATGGTCGAATCGACCCCTTGTGGTTTCCTTAATGTGGGATGAAGAATGGAGGTGAATAGTAAAATCTCGATTCTGATTGGTGGGCACCCTGGAAGTGGTTGGACCCACCAATCCAGAGCCCACCTGTCCTGGTCGGGCTTCAGGCTCGATCGACAAGTAAGGACCGATGGGCACCTGGCCCGCCATTCCTAGCCTCCCCATCCAGGTAGAGCCCCTGGGTCAAGTAGCAAGCAAGGACTGGTGGGCATCTGGCCAGTCGCTCCTGGCCCATCGCTCCAAGCAGAGCCCCTAGGTTAAGCAACGGACAAGAACCAGCAGGTGCCTGGCCCACCGATTGACCTACCAATCTGACCTATCGGCTTTTGGTTGGGCCCAAATTTGTTGGGCAACTCCTATGATGATTTTAAACACGATGGGATCATCGTACCTCGATTCTCATTCGTATCCGGTGTGAGCTATTCTACATATCTAGGTAAGTGGGAAGTGGATGTTTACTTTATTTTTGGAGTGTTTTTGCATCATTCCATTATTTTTGTAGATTAGCCATGTCATCACTTATTTACTATGTGTAGAGTAGTCATCCACAAATGCCATTTGCATGCTTTGTCTTGTGCATTATGAAATTTATTTATGATTGTTATGTTGAAATCTTTAATTGTTAAATACTTATTCTTGCTATAAGTTATGAGATGGATGATTTTAAATTATTGGTTATGATCCATGGCTAGACTAGATGCCGTAGTCGGCTTGGAAATGAATGCATTGGTGACGAGTGGAATGGGACATGGTGGCACTATGCAGTAGTACGATCTCATATAGGAGTATACGGTTTAGGCGTTGGGTATATCACTAGGGGAAAGCCCAAGGTTATGTACCAACGGTGGTGGTTAGAAGTATGCCCAACTGATCACTAGGATAGTCGACAATTTTGGTGATATAACCAGAGGGCTAATCGTATTGCTTTTACTTTAATACAGGGCAAGGCCCATTTTACTTTAATGTCGCTGAGAAATAGCAACTTACTTAATGTTGCTGAGGAACAACAATTTATTTTTCTGGTACCCACAGTTGGACTTCTCCGACAACCATATAGGTGTATCGCAGGATGGAGTTCGCAACTTATGCCCGGGGCATACATGCAGTGTGGTTGTGAGTAGCACATAACCTATGACTTAGAATGTTGCTTAGGTGATTTAGGTTATTAAAAATGGACTTGTATACATATAGGTTTGTTTGTATTACGTATGATTGCTTAAGTCTTTCTTTTCACTTACTGGGCTAGTGAGCTCATCCTACGTGCACACCATTTTTAGATAATCTTGCAGGCTATCCGGCCAAAGTGCTAGAATCGGGACCCATCATAGAATTTTAAGCCGAGAATGGTGGGTCCCCAAAGATCTTGGGCATGGTGTCGAGTGCCCGTGTGAAAGTTGTGTTGCGGGATAGCAACATTGATACCTACCCAGGATTCTTTTTGATGATTTTTTTATGTTACCCTTTTTGTGATCTAGATATTTAAATTATATTTCTTATGTATATATCACACCTACGGGCCCACATGTAAATGTATTATGTAATATAATTTGCGTATCAAAAGTATTGGGCTATTTACAGGTATATACATGTGAGACTTCTTCCGAAATACATACTTTACTTTCTTTAGTTGTGTGTATGCTGTATAGTGGTTACTCCATCAGATGATCTTGGCAGGTTTTGGGTCAACACGAGTTAACTTGGTCACCAATCTAGTTCTATGACAACGGTGGTATCAGAGAGTGATGCTCTACCCACCCACAACATGCAAAATAGATCCCTATAAAATCTTATAATAGGACCCGGGGTTGGGTAAATATAAAAGCTTTAAAGAAGTAAAACCTGTAATAAGATGAAAAATTTTAAATTCTTATATTCCATTACATGCACAAGAGTGGAACTTAATCAGATTAACAAAGGGCCAATTGGCTGATTCCATAAATCATTGATCTCTGATTCTAACAAAATTTTGGTAACATAACGGTACTATAATTAGAATACCAAAAATTTGTAAAATTATCACCTGATAGAGCACAATTATACAAAGATAATAAACAAAAAGAAGGGTGACAGACACCACCAAACCATAACATGTTCATAAAACAAATGGAACTATCCAAAAGATAGTAAACATCGTTCTAAACACATGACCAAGCTTAAACCATAAGAAAGTACTAGAATGCACAAACCACCATAGTATCATCACCACCAAATAGAGAGAGAAAGGAATGAAACATAAGGTCAGAAAAGAGAGAAAATGGTAGAGTGCTCTACGACAAGGAAAGATAGGAAGGGTCCGCCATTCCATTAATCGTCTCCCCACCTCTAGGCCATGAGTTGATGTGGAGGCGACGATCATAATAGTCAGGCCTATCATTGGTCAAGGTCACCTCCTTTTTCACCATATGTAAGTCAATGGTAATTTTGTTGGAGACCTTATCTAGGTCCTCCATTAGGGCGTGGAAGCTAGCCTCCACCCTCCCAAGCCTATTCTACATCACCCGCTCATGGGCTGTACTCTCCTCTACCCTCTCCAAAATCTCAGCCTGTCTATCCTGGAGTGCCCTCTCCCTAGTGGCAATCTCATCCAAACAACTCAAAATCTGAGTTTATCCATCTTTCAATGCATTCACACTGTCCATCAACCTCTAAAAGTTAAATGTCCCACCTAATGATAGTGGGGCTCCAAACTGCAGATCTATAGCCCTAGTCTCTAGAGGCTCCTTATCAAGGATCTCCTTATCAAAATAAGGAATATACTCCTCATCATCTATATCCTCCTCATCAGGATGAGGGATGTAATCCTCATCCTCCTCACTGCCACTTCCTCCTTTCATGCCCTCCTGCTCCTTGTGGTGCACCCATACTACTCTGTAGTCCCATCCTACGTAAGTTCTCCGTGGTAAAACTATCAGCGGGAAACTTCCCTTCCTTGCCTCTCAAGTCCACCTAGAAGTACTCAAAGACTTTGGTGAGTGACCTTCCATAGGGGAATCCTGAGTCATTGGGATGAGTAGTATAGTACTCCATGATCTTCAACATAATGTATAGGAGGTAGAGACATAAAGCACCATCATCCAATGCCATGTAGATACAGTAGGAAAGATAGGCCACCATGAAGTTGACTTTGTTCCTGTGACCAGCTCTGGGGAGCAGGTTCAACTGAGCCAAGCGTGTAAAGACACGGGCATCTGCATTATAGGTGGTCTCAGATATGGGATGCACCTTGCTACCACTGACAGTCTCGTAAATTCCTTCCTGCATCTCTGGACTCAAATCTGGGCCCAATGTCTTTATCCTCGGGGCACTGTAGTAATTGGTACCCTTGGCGGATATACCTAGAATCCCCGCCAATAAATCCATGATCAAGATGATGTTTACTCCCTTCACCATACTAGTGAGGGAGTACTCCCCATTCTCAAAGGAGACCTCCAAATTGAAGTAGAAGTACCAGATTAGATCCTCATAACAAGGTCGATCGGGGGTCAAGCATGGATTTCCAACCCAGAACAGTGAACTTATCTAACATCTGAAAAGCATCAAATCTCCCATCACTGCTGTCTTCTACATCATAATAGACTTCCTAGAGAAGATCAACCATGCCACAGCCGCCTCAAGGCTATAGAACAATCCCTCATCAAAATTTGTATGGTTGACAGAAGCTTCCCTCGTGGGCTGGGCCCATGAAGAAGAGGAACCTGGGGCTAAGTTTCTTCCCCTGGAAGTGGTTGTCTTCATCCTCTTGGAAGAAGAAGCTACCTCTTTACCTTTTCGGGAAGACATCCTAAAAGTTCCAAGGAGATATGTGAGTGAGAATAAACTAGAGCTATGAAAAGAATGTAATAAGCAATAGTGTAAAAAGGGGGTGGATGGAGCACTAAAGGTAGTGAAAAGAATGAAAAAACAAAAAAATATCCAGGATACAATTGCCATTATCAAATTTCATTGGTGTGAAGTGATAAATTTTAGAGAAATGAATGAACATGTATTAATGATAAATGAGTTATGGATGCCTATCAAATACATGGAGACGGAAGCATATGAGTGTGAGGACCTACTCAATGCCAAATGCAGTTGAATGGGTTACAATAAACAAAGTCATAGCAAGGAGTTTAAATAAATTGGAGAAAAGGGATGGAAACCCCAAAACAGAGACTTGGGGAAAATGGGGGTTTACATGGGTAAAGTTGAGTCAATCCTAATGAAAAATTTGTGTATGCCTACAAAAGAATTATTTTAAAACAAATTTCCTACAAATTTATAGAGGTAGACATAGTGGTATTATTCATTCATAAGGAAAAGGGAAGAAATGAGTAAGTTCAAAGGATTTCGACCCATAAAAGAGAAATTGCATATCAAAAGAAGGGAAACTTATATACAAATGAATGGAAATGAATTTTTTACTAATGTGTGTTTGCATTGAGAGTGAAGAGTATCATTTGAATCATCAATTTGCAAGAAAGAAGAGAAATGAGAAGAAACCCTAAAACAGAGAAATTAGGGCAAAAAAAAAATTTGGGATTCTCTCTATAAATCGGCCAAGCAAGGCCAATAAGCAATGGAGATCACAAATAAATCATCACATTGTCAAAGAATAGATATTCCATGAAAGAAATGAAGTATATGTTGAGGTTCTAAGGTTTCTATAGCAAATGAACATCGAAAACATGGTTCTCAAAGAGAGAATGGGGGAAAGAGAACTTACTTGAGGATTGGAGAAGATGAGGAAGAATTTGAACACCAAATAGTTGAACGAAATAATGAGTTGAAGCATTGGATAGGTCCCTCAAATTGCCCTAGCTCTGAGTTAGGAGAGAAGAAAGAAGAAAGAAGAAAGTGTGAAAATGGATTTTTTAAAACCCTTTTTAAACTACTTCGGTCAGGACCGACGGGCCCTAGCCTGACCTTGCCCGTTAGTTTAACCCGTCGATTTGGGTTTCAAGGCCTAGATTTCCTTATGTTTGGGATTTTGCCTATTTCATGCATGGTGGGCCCCAACTGGGTGCGACATATTTAGGCATCGTTGTGTGACTGTCTATGTATTGGTATTTAAATGCAGGTGTGTAAGGTCATGTGGTGTGGTGCAACAGTGTAAGTTATGATGTAAAGTGCAATTGGTTATGAGTGTATATATGAATGCTGTGGCACTTAATCAATGTTTACATTTTAGTATAATCCAGGTACAGAACACCATGGTACGCATCAGATCCAATGGCAATGCTCGAGGTACCACTCGGGTTTCCCGACCCGTTGGTCGAACACCAAATCCGTGTGGACCTCGATCCTTGGGGCAATCCTTACACCCACCACCACAAGTGAACCTTGGACTGGAAGAAGTTTAAGGTAACCCACCTATGAATAAGATTCCAGGTCCCCCACCTATCATCACTCCAGGTGATGTTGTGACACTCATACAACAGTCGCAAGAGGCATTTCAGTAGCAGTTGCTCCAACAGCAACAAACCTTTATGGCTACTATACAATAGTACCTAAACCCTACTCAGCTGGGTCAGCAACCTAGAGTGGTTATTCCATAGGATTCTCCTATGGGGTTAGGTGTTAGGGAACAATCAGGAGGAACACCGCCTAGGGTTACACCTCAAGATCAACTAGGAGGTACCCCACTGGTTCCACCATTTGGCACTCCTCCATTCATGATGGCTCCTCCTTACCCATACTATTCGGCCTATCCACCTTATCACCCACCATCTACCACTATGGCAAAGGTGGTTGAGTCTTTTAAGAAATACATGCCACCCATCTTCACCAAGGTGTGTAATGATCCGTTGGAGCCAGATCGATGGATCTAAGAGCTGGAGAAGATATTTGATATTGTAGAGTGCATAGAGGCATAGAAGCTCATCTGTGCGGGGTTGTAACTTAAAAATGAAGTTGATTCATAGTGGAAAGCTTCTAAGCCTATTTTAATGCTAACTCACCCAGAACCTATATAGGAGTAATTCAAGGAATTGTTCTTATCAAATTACTATCCTCGAAGCTTCAGAGACCACAAGGAAGCAGAATTTATGGCATTAACACAAGGAAGCAAAACTATTCTGGATTATCAATAGCAGTTTGAGAGCTTATTTTATTTTGCTCCTCACCATATGAAGACAGCCGAGGAAAAAGCCCAGAAATCTGAAGGGGTTGAAGATATCCATTTGTACAATGCTAGAGGTATTGGACCTAACCGATTATGCATAGATTTTGCAAAAAGCCAAGGAAATAGAGGACAAACCAAAGGGAGATCCGTCCCTTACACTAGGACTATGGAAGAGGGTAGACCCATATGCTGATTTTGGTGGCCTGAGCAAGAGCTTTCGTGGGTCATACAATTATGGCCCCTCTTACAAACAACCCTACAGGCCATCGAGTTATTCTTCCCGACCAACTAGTGGGCTGGGCACTACATCTTTTCGCCCAAAAACTAGTGTGGTGCCTATGGCCTTGAGATCCCCTCATCCTCCGACTATACAGAGATCAGTGTAGAGAGCCCTCGCTCTAGTTCAGGCATCTCAGAACTGATGTATAACTGTCATTCGTACAAGCATTTTGCCAAGGATTGTCGGTACCCATCAATTGTACCACCAAATCAGTCCCCTATCCATAGACTTGCATTAACCTAGGGGAACCAACCTCAGGGAAGGATGTACACCTTATCATCTGAGGAGTCTGAGGCTAGCACAGAAGTAGTACCAGGTACACTTTAATTAAGAAATTATGTGATAAACTTTGAGTAGTATGTTATACTTATACGCAATGCGATGCTAGGTGTCTTATCTATATCGAGTATACCAGCATATGTCTTATTTGACTCTGGAGCTTGGCATTCATTTGTGTCTAAGAGATTTGTTACGAAGCTTATGTGCCATCTAAGACTTTAGAATGCAAGTTAGTTGTTGGCATCCCTACGGGCATGGTGGAACAGTTGAAAGAAGTGTGTGGGTCGTGTTCAGTGGAGATTAGTGGAAGGAAGCTGGATGCCCAGCTTATCAAATTTAACATGCAAAATTTTGACATCATTTTGGGCATGGATTGGCTGTCGGCACATCGGGCAAATGTGATGTGTGCCGAGAAACAAGTTAAAGGGATGAATGGTGGAGGAAAAGAGCTTGTATATCAAGCTAAAAGGGCAAAGCGACCTAGAAAAACTATTATCTTTGCCTTACAAGCGGTGAAATTATTAGAAGATGGATGTCAGGGCTACCTTGCATCAGTACTAGATGTGGATGCAAAGGTTTCACCGCTGGAGGAATTGGAGGTAGTCAAGAAACTCCCTGATGTATTCCCAGATGATATAACTCAGCTACCGCCTGATAGAAAGCTGGAGTTTGTCATTGATTTAATTCCTGGAGCTACTCCAATGTCTAAGGCTCCATATAGAATGGCACCAACAGAGTCAAAGGAGCTATAGACACAGTTGTAAGATTTATTGAAAAAGGGGCTTATACGCCTAAGTGTCTCTCCTTGGGGTGTACCAGTCTTATTTGTTAAGAAGAAGGATGGTAGTTTGCATATGTGCATCGACTACTGGGAACTGAACAAGTTAACCATCAAGAATCAATATCCGTTGCCGTGCATCGATGATCAATTTGATCAACTGCAAGGTGCCAAGGTATTTTCGAAGATTGATCTCAGATCGAGTTATTACCAGCTCAAGATTAAGAGCAGTGACATACCAAAGATCAATTTTAGAACCTGGTATAGTCATTATGAATTCCTAATGTTATTTTTTGGGTTAACCAATGCACCGGCTGCTTTTATGGATTTAACGAATCGGGTATTTCATGATGTCCTTGATAAGTGGGTCATCGTTTTCATTGATGAAATCTTGATTTACTCGAAATCTGAAGAAGAGCATGCAAGAAATTTGAGAATGGTGTTGTAATGACTGAGGGAACAACAGTTATATGTCAAGTTCAACAAATGTGAATTTTGGCTCAAGTAAGTTGGATTCCTAGGACATGTGGTGTCCGAGAATGGGATCAAAGTGGACCCAGATAAAGTGAAGGCTATAGTAGAGTGGGAGACACCCAAGAATGTAACAGAAATTAGAAGCTTCTTGGGCTTAGCAGGCTAGTATCGACGCTTCATCAAAAATTTTTCTCGAATTTCTGCGCCGATGACCAAGTTGACTAGGAAGGGTGTGAAGTTTGATTGGTCAGAAAAATGTGAAAATAGCTTCCAAGAATTGAAGAAGCGGTTAGTGTCAACTCCTATATTAACCATTCTAAATGGTACAAGTGGGATGATAGTCTATACCGATGCTTCTAAGATTGGGTTGGGCTGTGTTCTCATATAACATGGCAAGGTGGTAGCATATATGTCTAGGCAACTTAAGGATTATGAGAAGAACTACCCCACTCATGATTTAGAACTGGCGGCAGTCATCTTTGCCTTGAAGATCTGGTGTCATTATTTGTATAGGGAGAAGTGCGAGATATACAGTGACCACAAAAGTCTTAAGTACTTCTTCACCCAAAGAGATTTGAATATGAGATAGAGAAGATGGCTTGAACTTGTGAAGGAATATGATTGTGACATTTAGTATCACCTAGGCAAGGCTAATGTGGTGGTAGACGCTCTAAGTCGGAAGGCTCAAACTGTAGCACTTTCATATTTAGCGGTTAGTCCACAACTTATATAAGAGGTGGTACTAATGGATGAAATTCTCTTATATGAGGGAGCAACCATGGAGCTCGAACATCAACTAGATGATGTTAAGCAGTTAACCATATCCCTGACAGCCCTACAGGTACATCCGTCCATTAAGCAGGAGATGGTAATGAAACAATCTTTGGATCCTAAGCTGCAAAGGATCAAAATAAAATTTAGGAGTAGACGATGAAAGACCCTGACTTCACAATAGCCAGTGATGGGGTATTACTATTTTGAGATAGTGAAGTAGGCACACAGTTTTGAATACTCACCGGAAGTACGAAGATGTACAAAGATCTGAAACAAAGCTATTTATGGCCAGCAATGAAAACTACTATAGCCTTGTATATGGCACAGTGTTTCGTGTGTCAAAAGGTCAAGGCAGAATGGCATCGACCGTATGGAACCCTTCGGCCACTCCCTGTATCAGAGTGGAAGTGGGACAGGATCACCATGGATTTTGTTACAGGGCTACCCCATACACCCAAGGGGATGGATGCAATTGGGCGGTAGTTGACAGCTTACCAAGACTACTCATTTCATTCCAATCAGGACCTATTACTCCATGGACAAGCTAGCACAACTTTATATGGATAACATAGTCCGTTTGTATGGAGTGCTAGTGAGCATTGTGTCAGATAGGGACCTAAGGTTTACATCTAGATTTTGAAAAAGCCTCCAGCAAGCCCTGGGGACACAAGTGAATCTGAGTACTACTTTCGATCCACAGACCAATGGATAATCAGAATGAATAATACAAATACTGAAAGACATGCTCAGGGCCTATGCAATGAAAATGAGTGGCAGTTGGGATGAATAAATACCACTTATAGAGTTTTCTTATAACAATATCTATCAAGCTACAATTGGGATGGCTCTATATGAGGCACTATATGGTAGGAAGCGCAGAACACCCCTATATTGGGATGAAGTAGGTGAGCGTCAGATGTTCGCCGAAAATGATACAGATGACATGTGACAAGGTTGATGTCATTTGGGAGAGGATTAAACCAGTCCAATCACGTCAAAAGGGCCACGTGAACAACTGCAGGAAGGATATTGAATTCCAAGTGGGGAAGAAAGTATTTCTTAAAATCTCTCCTACTAAAGGGTTGCATAGAATCCACAGAAAGGGCAAGCTAAGTCCAAGATATATTAGCCCATTTGAAATCTTGGCACGAGTTAGCTCCGTAGCTTATATGTTAGCTCTTCCACCTTCCCTTAGCAATGTTCACAATGTGTTCCATGTTTCATTGCTAAAGCGGTACATTCATAATCCATCTCACTTGCTGCTCGTGGAACTGAAAGCTGATATAACCTACAAAGAATAGCCTACTGAAATTCGAGATCGGAAGATGAAGACCTTTCGCAATCACTCCATTGCTTTTGTGAAGGTTCGATGGGGCAATCATTCACTAGAGGAAGTTTTCTAGGAGAAAGAAGATGACATCTAGGCTAAGTGTCCTCATCTTTTTGGACAATCACGTACTACAATTTCGAGGATGAAATTTTCAAAAAGGGAGGAGTAAATGTGATACCCTACTTTCTAAACCCGATCTATTTACCTAGTTGGTTCGGTTTGATCATGCAGGATCTGAACCCAATCGAGATGAGATGGGTACCCAATGGAATATGGTAGCAAGGGAGACTCTGAAATCGGTATGGCCAGACGAATCTGATCTGATGCCTAGTGAAGTCCGTGTGCCTAAGTCGTGCACTTGCACGTATCATAGGGCCACGAACACACAATAAAGGTATGTAACCATATTTTTTTGTGAGTAAATGTTTTAAATTATATACCGAGAGTGAAATACGTGTTGAGAACCGAGTCTCGTTGAAATCCCAATTATTCGGCTAAGTTTCGGTTGACTGATCAGTGGTCATAGGTAGGTTGGACCCACCAGTGTGAGCTACCACTCTAGTCATTAGATATTTTGACCCAAGTATAAATAGAAATTATTACTTTTCTTTTCTCTCATTTATTGCTTTACAAGGTGGGTGAGAAAAGTAAAGAAGAGAGAGAAAAGAAAGAAAGAGAAGGAAAGAAGAAGGAAGAAAAGGGGAAGAGGTGCTCATAGTGCGATGTCGAGGTTGGATCTTTCAATTCCGATGCTAGAAAAGTGATCCTCATCCTGAGATCTAATTTTGAGGTGAGTAAAACCCATATTTCTTAAACCCTCAAGAAACCTTAAGTGAAACTCTATGATTCAGGTAAAAATCATTAAGATCTTGTTAACCCCACTTGAGAATATGAATCTAAGGTTTAATGAAAGACCTACATATTGTTTATGAAGGTTTTAGAGGAAGAAATCGTAAGATTTGAAAAGCATTTGGTGATTTCTTGAGCTAGAGAAGAGATTTGGGGATTTTAAGGTGTTCTTGAGCCAAGAGGTAAGATCTAAGCTTAAAATCTTGAATCGACCCAAGATCTAGGTTAGAATCACAATATGGGACCTTAGATGTGTGAAAAATGTGATCGAATTGATCCCTTGTGGTTTCCCCAAGGTGGGATGAACAATGGAGATGAAAAGCAAAATCCCAGTTCTGATTGGTGGGTGCCCTAGAAGTGGTTGGACCAACTAATCCAGAGCCCGCCTATTCTGGTTGGGCTTCTGGCTTAACCAGTGAGGAAGGATTGATGAGCACCTAGCCCACTGCTCTTGGCCCACTGGTCCAAGCAGAGCCCCTGGGTTGAGCGGTAGGCAAGGATCGACGGGTGCCTGACCAGTCGATTGACCTACTAATCGGACCCATCGGGTTTCGATTGGGCCAAAATTTTTTGGGCAACCTCCTATGGTGATTTAAGCATGATGGGATCATTGTTCCACATTGGTTATAAGCCTAAAGTAGAGATATACTAAACTCAACCTTTTTAATGCGAGGAACTCACGTCTTCTCACACCGGATCTCGCTCGTACTGGGCATGAGCTATTGTACATATCTAGGTAAGTGGAAAGTGGACGTTGACTTTATTTTTGGAGTGTTTTTGCATCATTTCAATATTGTTTTAAATTAGCCATGTCATCACTTATTTACTATGTGTAGACTAGTCATCCACGAATGCCATTTGCATGCATTGTCTTATGGAATTCATCTATGATTGTTATGTTGAAATCTTTAATAGCTAAATGCTTATTCTTGCTATGAGTTATGAGATGGATGATTTTAAATTATTGATTATGACGTATGGCTAGACTAGATGCTGTAGTCGACATGAAAACGAATGCATTGGTGGCCGTAGAATGGGACACAGTAGCACTATGCAGTTGTAGGATCACATATAGGAGCATATGGTTAGGAATGACATATCCCTATGCTACGACCCTTCCCAACAAGGGTTTAGGTGTTGGGTATATCACTGGGGGGAAGGTCGAGGTGGTGTACTAACAGTGGCTATTAGAAGTACGCTTGACTGATCACTAGGATAGTCGGCAACTTTTGTGATATAACTAGAGGGCCAATTGTAGTGCTTTTACTTTAATGCAGGGCAAGACCCATTTTACTTTAATATCGTTGAAAAACAGCAATTTACTTTAATGTCGTTGAGAAACAATAATTTACTTTTTTGGTACCCATTACTGGCCTTCTCCAACAACTCTATGGGCTTATCCCGGGATGGAATTTGCTACTCGTACTTAGGGCATATACACACTGTGGTTGTGAGTAGCACATAACCTATGACTTAGAATGTTGCTTAGGTGATTTAGGTTATTAAAAATGGACTTGCACACATATAAGATCATTTGTATTGTGTATGATTGCTTGGTCTTTCTTTTCATTTACTGGGCTAGTGAGCTCATCCCACGTTCACACCATTTTTAGATGATCTTGCAAGTTATCTGGCCGAAGAGCTAGAGCTGGGATGCATCGTAGAATCTTCATCCGATAACTGGTGTGTCCTGGAAGATCTTGGGCACGGTGCCGAGTGCCTGTATGAAAGTTGTGTTGCGGGACAGCAACATTGATACCTACCCAAGATTCTTTTTTATTATTTTGTTATGTTATCTCTTTTGTGCTCTAGATATTTAAATTGTATTTTTTGTATATATATCATGCCTACGAGCCCACATGTAAATGTATTATGTAATACAATTTGGGTATCAAGAGTATTGGGATATTTACAGGTACATACATGTGAGACTTCCGCTAAAATACATAATTTACTTTCTTTAGTTGTGTGTATATTATGTACTGGTTACTACATCAGATGATCCTGACAGGTTTTGGGTTAACAGGAGTTAACTCAGTCACTGGTCTGGTTCTGTGAGAACGGGGTGTAACAATCATGGTACCGGTGCCACCTCGACCATATCGAATTCCGTCTCACAACATACATCTCATATCATTTCCATCAAAATATAACATGTTATAGAACATCACCATCATTTAAGGAATTTAAATAATCATGTGAAAATCCTACACATGTGAGCAATTCTATAATAATTAAACATTACCAAAATAAAAGTCAACCATCCCTCACCTTGTATAAGTTTTAACGGATTGGGTTCCAAGTATGGCCACCAAGTGTCAATTCAATTTTGGCCTCGGGATACGTGCACATCTCTATCCTAAACACAAAGGTGAACCCACAAGGTCTACCCCCAAGGGTAGAAGTACTGTCAAATTTGATAGCACTAGGAGTGTCACCGGATTTAGTCACCAAAAATAGGTTTAGAACACACCAGATTCATCACATGTGAATCTGGTGGCCCTAGCAGAGAGTTCCTAAAGCTCATACACTTCACCGGAAACAACCACTAGATACTATCCCAGTGTTTCAGGTGGGGTATTTTTGGTGGATACACAGAAACTGCCCGTGGGTTTTTGAGCTTTCTAACTCGAGTTCGATCATCGGGATTTGTTCCATGGAGTTTATAAGGGGTGTTCCTAGCATCATTTTAAGCTAAAAAAATCCCTATTCCATCGAGCCAATCGAAACTCTAGATGGTCATTTGGTCACAAGCATTGTTGGAGCTCACCGGACTTGGTTGGAGCTCAGCATTCACACTGGGGAGGTGAATATTCACTCCCAAAGCTTGGGGTGTCGGGCGGTCAAGGTTCACATCCATACACACCCTAACCTAGCTCAAAATGAAGAGAGAGTTTGGTAGGAGAGGTGGCTCTTACCTCCAGCAAGGATTCTGACAACTAGGTGGGCAACCGGCACCATGGTGAGCTTCTTTCCTCCTTCTTCCTCTTCTTCTTCTTCCTTTCTCTTCCCTCTTCTCCTCTTCTTTCCCTCTCCCACATTCTTGTACAAGTGAGAAATGAGAAAATGATTCCTCATTTCCACTTATATAGTAAGTTAGGTCCTTAGGGCCTGTTTGGCTGGTCCTAGTATGGTCCAAGTAGATGAATCCAACTTTTGGGACATGCGGGTCTATCTCCTTGGACTCACAAGAAACACAAGTCATAGGAAAAGTGTGGGAGGGTGCATGTTTTCATCCGGGGCTGCTCCCGATGTAGGAGGTGGTGTCCACGGGCATATGAACCAGTTCAGCAGCACAGATGACCACCGAATTTAGCCCCCGGATTTAAGCTCAAGTGCTTCCGGTGGCATATTTTCGGTGGTCAAGACATCAAACTATCTTGACTGCTTGTTGTCCACCAGGTGGTCTCTCACAGATAATTGCCTTAGGTTTTTCTCATTGTCTTCCAGCAGTTTTGGTGTATGCAAGGATTCGGGTGAGGGGTGTCGGGTCACTTACCATCTATGATTAGAAGGTTTGAATCCCCTCCAGTTGGATTGGCAAGCAATACATGAGCATGTGGGATAATCTCTCCCCCTTCTGCAATGGGCAATCGCGAGCCAAAACCCAATGGTACTTTTTACCTCCGGTTTGAGACCTATCATAACAGTTCAAATTAGACCAGGTCAGGGCATGGGTGTCATAGGTGAGGTATTGGCCAATCACACTCGGTGGTAGGTCTTGGGGACTAATATGCCTAGGTACGACGTAATGTATCCAAGGTGGATATAGCATGGTATGACGTATTGTACCTATGGCTGTCAAACAACATGGGTGACCGATGGATTTTTTGGGACTGTGATTATCAGGGGTTACTATTTAGGGGTTGGTTGGGGGACTGAGGTTCTATTTGGGATTTACTAAATCCTACTTGCAACTAGCTTGTATCTTTGGAAGCCGATGTACTGGGGAGGGGATACCACCTATGTTGCTTATAGCACTTATACCCACATTTCAGACTCAATAATTAGAATGGAATATTAAATTGTAAATGGATCATGTGGTTGTGCATTGTGGTATCATGGTTATGGATTATACTTGCGAGCATGCATTTGGCATCAGATTGGATATGTGTGCTTTCCTGCTCACCCCTCACTGGGCTAGTATAAATCACCTCTCGTAGATTTCTCTTTTTAGATAGTGGAACCGGAGCTAAAGTAGACATGAGTTCAGCAAAGGTTGTGAGAATGTGAGACACTATGGATTGGACAATTGTTCCCTTCTTATATTATGATTTATATTTACATGAGTGTATGATGTAACTATTATTTATTAAGTTGTGGGTGAATTCAAATTGGGCCTATATGATGTAATTATCATTGTAGAAAATCACCATTGGGAGTATATTGTTATAAAATTTATATGCATACTCTGATTGGGATTAGAGATCTTGTGGCATTGTGAGGTAGTTGACTGCTTTTGTGATCCTGGTGGAGGTAGGCTGACTGGGTTTGGGAATCTAGTTTCACATACCTTGGCCTATATGAGCCAGGGTGTGACAGTATGCATTTACCCTGATGTATAGAGCAACATAATTATCATGTATAATTATAGTATTGAAATTGTGCATGGCTTGTACTTGAAGTTAAGCTGTTTATTCAGTCAATCATTTTCTAGTTCTGGAAGTTTGATTAGAAGATATCAGTAGTGCCTTTGAAATAATCTTTCTAAAAATTTACTTTTCCCCTTTCCCCGCTATTAGAAAGACCAGATTACCAATCCAACTGGAGGGGATTCAGACCTTTCGATCACAGGAAAGACCAGGAAAGATCATCTTGGGAGAGTTACCAAACTGGTCCTAACAGTCCATATAGAATCATTCTTAAGATACCTTGCATTCACCCATTTAACCCATAACCTATCATTCTCCTAATGGATACCAGTGCTTTTTTCAAGGGAAATTTTTGTTCTTGTGATGGAGAATCGTAATCTATCACATATATCTACCCATGTCTATCAATGTGACAGTGGGGATACTTAACCTGGTGAAAGAGCATGTCGTAGACTAGCACCCTCTTTCTCTATCACTCTCCTCCTCACATAAAATGACCTCTCTTGCCCTTATTTATACACGAAACTATTTTATGACTTCTCATTGATCCGCTTCCGAATCCCTAAGTCACTTCCTAAGAAAACCAACCCTCTCCCAAGACCTTTCCATTTACAATACAAGACTTGACTCTAAGCATGAAAAGTTACAGTCATGACATAGTCCACATCACTGGGGGCTGGGATTTAGCATATTTCATACTAATTTTCAAGCCTGGCCTTTTATAGTAGTGGGCTTCAATCAAAATCCCAAGCATGTGTACCATGACTCCATCTCAGCCCATGTGTACCCTCAAGGTTTTAAGCACTGCAGGTCCCCCATGGAGTCATGGTTCCTTATTCACTCGTAAGTGATGAAATAAGAATTAGGATCAGCTGAAAACCAAGACCAACCATTGCTATGTTGCATCAACGCAGCGTGGGATCATCTCAGAATTCGTGAACTTGAAAGAGAAAAACAAAATAGGTGGAGTGGAAAATATTGCACTAAAGCCAAGCAAGAGATCTGGGTCTCACCCTAACGGAATTTCCTAATTTTAGGAAATGATGACCAAGTCACAACCCCAAAACAAATCTCCTTCATCCCATCAAATTAAATTCCCTTTCATCTCTAAGACAAAAAGAAACCAAACAAATTACAAAAAATCAAAGTTCATGACCAACCCACAAATACCTTCATCATCTTCATCAATGAGGACAAGATCAAGAATAACAAACATCAAACTATTAAAAAAGAAAATCATTAGAGGTTAGTATTCGATAAAAAGTTGAACTGGGCTAACAATAACAAACCCCAAATGTCAAAAAGAGAAAAATATATGTATTGAAAACACATGCTAAGCACCAAGGTTGGGGGAGAGTTTCAAGGGCATGCTTAGCTTGAATCTGGGGGACAGGTCCAACAGGAATGTCTTTTACATTGGTTAGCTAAGACAGGTCCAACAGGAATGTCTTTTACATTGGTTAGCTAAGACAGGTCCAACAGGAATGTCTTTTACATTGGTTAGCTAACATGCCCACATTAAAAAACAGCCACCATAAAGATCTCCAAGGAAAGTGAGCTTTAAATAACATTAGAATAATCTCCCGAGTAAATAAAAGATAAAGGTGATGACCACTTTGTACTTAAAGTTCTAACCTTGATCTTAATCATAGTGCTATAATTGTTGAAGCTCTTTATGAGAAAATCTTGTCCTCAAGTTTTTTTCCCCATCTTCTCTTCGTTCTTGGCTGGTAAGCCACGTTGGTATTATTAATGACTGATGAGAAATCTCATTTTTGCTACTTGAATGTGGTGTTTTTTCTAGGGACCCTTCACCACAAGAGAGGAAAAAAAAAGCATTAACGAAAGACAAATAAGTCGGTTATTCGGCTTGGGCTCATAAATTCAAAAATTGTGCAATAGCTCCCGTTTCGTATATGGTGTCGGATCATATACGAGTCCAAGGAGGATTTAGTCAGCCTAAAGTCGGATATCCTTCCTATCTAAAAAAAAAAATTCAAGAATTGGAATCGGATCGACAGATTCAGATCGGAGGCTGATCCCCTGACCGATTTTGGCTGATTCCAATCCGTTCCTGATCAGAATTGGGCATGGTCGACCCCAATCCTAATTCTGCTCTTTTAAACCTTGGTATGGCTTTGATCCTAGTGACCAAGCTCCAATCATGATGAGGGTGTAAAAATGGATCATGGACTCTTGGATTAGAATATCATCTTGACGTCAAAGTTACTTATCAAAAAAAAGTCTTGAGGTCAAAGTTCTGGTTATTGGTGCGGATTAATAAGAGAGAATTAATAAGAAATTTTCACATACACTGGAATTCAATTTATTTTTGCCCTTCTTCACTTTTGAGTGGGATTAGGGTTTTGGGAGTGGGAGAAATGTCTGCATGGGAAAATGATGTCTGTAATTGAATGGAGGTGAAGGGAAGGGAAGATTATATTGGTGTACGATGTCTTGTATTCCGTCATAATTTAACCCAGGGAGTACTAGTGCAGTGCCTCGACAGGCAGGACGGCAATCCCACTATATATTTATAGTGAGAGTTTTTTTCTCTGTAATATACGCAATACTGAGAGGTGTGAGGGATGAGCGTTGTAACCCTATTCTTTATTAATAGTAAAGCAGGATCTTATCTCACCGAGGACATAAACAATCTTACTGAATCTCGTAAATCTGTGAGCATTGCTTGTTCTTGTTTTTTCATTATCTTTGGTATCGTTTTAGGGCTGCGTTTCTACAAATTGGTATCAAAGCTCTAGGTTTTCATTTTCTAGGGCTTACTATCACGATGGCAGGGAAGAGATTGAATGTCAAGTATGATATCGGGCAGTTCAATAGAAAGAATAATTTCACTCTCTGCCGTCAAAGGATGAAGGATCTTCTGATACAATGGGACTTGACAAAAACGTTATTGGGAAAGTCGAAGAAACCTATAAAAATTACTGATGAAGATTGGGAAGAAATTGAGGAAAAGGTAGTATATGTTATTCGATTGAATTTTTATGATGATACCTTACAATATGTTGTGGGTACTGAATTTGCACCACAATTATGTGCGAAAGTTGAAAGCATCTACATAATGAAGTCCTTAACGAACAAGTTATTCATGAAGAAGCAATTGTATTCTTTACAAATGGAGGAATATACAGATCTATTAGAGTATCTTAACATGTTCAATTAGATCGTAAGTAAACATCCAAACCTGGAGGTTAAGATCGAGGATGAAGACAAAGCGTTACTATTGCTATTGTCAGTCACAGAATCATATGATCATCTAATAACGACTCTCTTGTACGGGAAGGAGACCCTTGAGATGGATGAAGTCGCAGTTACCCTCATGTCCAATGATACAAGAAAGAAGGGCAGTAGTATGAAATCTCAAGTAGAAGGTCTTTTCGGAGGTGACAAAGAGTAGGAAAGAGGAAGATCAAATCAGAAGGGATTTGGAAAGAGTCTATCAAAATCAAAAGGAGCAAAGACAAAGGTCTCTTGTTACTATTGTAAGAAGGAAGGTCATCTGAAGAGAGAGTGCTTAAAGGGGAAGGCAGACTTGAAGAAGAAAGATGTAGATAAGGCATCTGAGGAAGCTAGTGTGGCTGACAATTTAAATTTTAGATTCTAGATGCTCATATCACATGTGTCTACATAAAGATTGGTTTGATACATATCAACCATATAATGGTGGGTCTGTCCTAATGGGGAATGATGATGTATGTAAGACCATTGGGATAGGCACTATCAAAATCAAGATGTTTGATGGGATAGTAAGAACTTTAGCAGATGTGAGACATGTACCAGAATTAAGGAAAAACTTAGTATCTTTGGGGGCACTTGACTCAAATGGCTGCAAGTACATAGCAGAAGGTGGAGTTCTCAAAGTTATTAAGGGTATCATGGTTGTTAAGAAAGAATAGCTAACTGAAAACCTATACAGACTTATAGCGAGCACAATTACAAGTGGAGCATTTATGACTATAGATGCAGGATTTGATACAGATGATACTTATCCGTGGCATATGCGGTTAGGGCATATGGGAGAAAGAGGATTGATAGAGCTTCATAAAAGGAAACTGTTAAAGGGAGTGAAACTTGTAAACTGAACTTCTGTAAGTATTGTGTGTTCGGAAAACAATGCATGGTTAGTTTTAAAACTGTAAAAGATAACAGTAAAAGGGTGCTTGATTATGTACACAACGATGTATGTGGTCCTTCAATAATAAAATCTTAAGGTGGGGTAGAATACTTCGTGACCTTTGTTGATTACTCAAGGAAAGTTTGGATGTACTTCCTGAAGTTTAAAAGTGAGGTATTTATTAAATTTAAGGAATGGAAGGCTGAGGTAGAAAGGAAGATAGGAAAGAAAATTAAGTACTTGAAAACAGATAATGGAGAGGAGTACACATACAAGCCGTTTTTAGAATTGTGTAAAGCTGAAAGGATTACATGTCACTTCATAGTTCCAAAGACACCACAGTAAAATGATGTAGCTGAAAGGATGAACAGAATGCTTTTAGAAAGAGCTTGGAGTATGAGACTGAATGCAGGGCTAAGTAAGAGATTTTGGACAGAAGCAGTGAATATGATATGTTTCCTCATCAATAGATCTCCACCAAAGGCGATCGATTGTAAAATTTTCGAAGAGTTATGGACAAAAAACTAGTAGATTATTCTATTCTAAAAATATTTGATTATCTAGCCTATGCACATGTTGAGAGTGAGCAAAGTTTCAAGTTAGACTCAAAGTCTAAGCAGTGTATCTTTCTTAATTTTAAGAAAAGCATAAAAGGATTCAAGTTGTGGGATCCAAGTTCACAGAAAGTTGTGGTTAGCAAGGACGTTGTGTTTGATGAGTCTCATATGGTAAATTCAAATTGCAATTCACAAGCAATTGATGAAAATAAAGAAGGTTCTATTATGTAGGTGGAGTTAGGCGAGTCAGAAACAACAAGAGAGAATGAGTCATCAAGTGACTTACCAGGATAACAGGAAGTAGTAGAAGTTTCCTATACTGTGGTAAATGGTAAAGGGAAGCGTACTCACAAAGCATCTGTGAGATATAAGTTTGAGGATATGGTTGCCTATGCCCTCACTGTAGGTACAAGTGATCCATCTTCCTACCATTATGCTTTGAGTGATGCACAACATGATAAATGGATGACAGCTATGATGGAGGAAATGGAATCTCTATAGAAGGACAAGACTTGAAAGATTGTGAAAAAGTCTAAGGGAAGAAAAATCATTGGGTGTAAATGGGTCTTCGGAAGAAAGAGGCAGCATCTGAGAAGGAGCGTGAAAGGTATAATGCCAGACTTGTAGCCAAGGGCTATGCACAGAAGGAGGGGATAGACTATAATGAAATATTCTCTCCAGTGGTGAAACACACTTCGATCAAGGTACTACTTGCTTTGGTGGTCATGTATGATTTAGAGCTTGAATAGCTTGATATGAAGACTACATTTCTTCATGGTGACTTAGAGGAACAAATTTACATGAAGCAGCTTGAAGGTTTCAAGGTGCAGGGAAAGGAAGATCATGTTTTTCTACTTAAGAGGTCGCTTTATGATCTTAAGTAATCTATTAGGCAGTGGTACAAGCGCTTTGATTTCCACATGATGAAGATTGGCTACACAAGAAGTGAGTATGATAGTTGTGTTTATTATAATGTGTCAAGTGGTAATTCCACTATTTTTTTGATGCTTTATGTTGATGACATGCTCATTGCTGCAAAGAACAAACATGATATAGTCTCTTTGAAGTCTTTATTGGGTGCTGAATTTGAGATGAAGGATCTTGGTGCTTCTAAGAAGATCTGTGGCATGAAAATCCTTAGAGATAGAAATATAGGTAAACTTTGGGTAACTCAGAAAAGGTATATTTAAAAGGTGTTAAAGTGTTTCAATATAGAAAAGGCCAAATCGGTTAGCACTCCGTTAGCCTGTCACTTCAAGTTATCTGAAAGGGAATACCCTACAACATATGAGGAGTTGGAGCATATGTCTCAGGTCCCCTATGCTAGCTCAGTTGGGAGTCTCATGTATGCTATGGCTTGTAGCAGGCCGGATTTGTCTCATGCAGTCAGTGTTGTTAGCAGATACATGAGTAATCTAAGGAAGGAGCATTGGAATGCAATTAAGTGGATCTTCAGATATTTGAGCAAGACTAAAGATACAGGTGTTATGTTCAGTGGTAAGGGAAGTTCCACAGAATTAGCAGGTTATGTTGATCTTGACTATACTGGTGATTTAGACAAGAGGAGGTCTACTATAGAGTATGTATTTACATTGGCTGGTAGACCTATATCATGGAGGGTGATGCTTCAGTCTATAATTGCATTGTCCACTTCAGAGGCAGAGTACATGGCGGCAGTTGAGGCTGCCAAGGAAGGAGTCTAGTTGGCTAGATTGGTTCGTGAGTTGGGGTTAGAGCAAGGAGGTACAGTGTTACATTGTAACAATTAGAGTGCCATATATCTTACAAAGAATCAAGTGTTTCATGCAAGGACAAAGCATATTGATGTGAGATTTCACAAGATCAAGGAGCTTGTGTCAGAAGGCAGTATTCACTTGAGAAAAGTTCATACAGATCTCAATCCTGCAGATATGTTTATTAAGCCAGTTACTACAGAGAAGTTCAAGTTCTGTTTGGACATGATTAATATTACTCATTGTTGAAGATGAGGGACACACCAAATAGGTGCAGGTTTGTACCTCTTATGAGGTACGGGGATGAAGACATTACAATTTATCTTTACAGGAGGCACGACAGAATTCAAGCCAAGGTGTAGATTGTTGGTATACGATGTCTTATATTCCATCACTATTTAACCCAGGGAGTACTGGTGTAGTGCCTCGATAGGCAGGACGGCGGTCCCGCTATATATTTGTAGCGAAGGTTTCTTTCTTTGTAATGCAAGCAATATTGAGAGGTGTGAGGGACAAGCATTGTAACCCTATTTTCCATTGATAGTGAAACAGGATCTCATCTCACCAGGAACGTAGGCAATCTTGCCGAAACTCATAAATCTGTGTGCATTGCTTGTTCTTGTTTTTCCATTATCTTCTGCATCGTTTTAGGGTTGCGTTTCTACAGGTTATTGGTGGAGGTGGAATTCACAGAATCAAGCTTGTGCCCCATTTTTTCCAAGGCTCTGACTTGGGACCTCAAGAACTTGAGATAGTTAGTAGCCTCATCAAGCAATGTAGCAGTATCCATCTTGGTTCCACCAGGGACTAACCTCCATAACTCTCTAATTCTCTCACTTATTTTCTCCCTCCTGTGCCTTGTAGCCACTGTCTGTGGATCACTAGAAATCCTGACATTCTTCCTCTTGGGCTTCTCCACTACCTCCATTCCTAGATTCACTGGCCTGAATGCTGCAACTCAATACATCATTTCCTTCATATGTGCAATGGCTTCGGTGTCTTCGGGCTCATCAACTGAAGATAATAAACAAGAACCGTTTGGCTATAGGAAGTTGATGTTTGATGACCTTTGATGATGATTCTCCAATCTGGGTTTCTTCCATCTCCAGATGTGCTGAAACCCACCCTCTGTAGTAAAAGAATCTGGCTGAAGAAGATTAAAATACTTATAATTCACGTTCAATTTTCGTCCACCATATCCATCCTTGCTTCTCTTTTTTGTTGAAGTAGGCCTACTACTAGTAGTAGAATCAAGAAGCTCGCGTGTTTGACTGAACATCTCTCTGCAGTTCGCATTGGAAACAATGTTCTCGGATTGTCCTGGTGAGACAGCACTGCTAGAACTGAAATTCCATAGATTTTTGCAATCGAACAATATAATGGAAACTGATGTATCAATATTATTAATGCTATTGGTTGCCAACAAGAAGTAGTCCAGAGACTCCAGTGAGCCGGTCTCCGTTGCCATAGTCATGCCGGAGACTACTCCATTAACCTTGCCATCTTCATTATCATTAACAAGTTGCAGCCGATCAACACCACCGAAATCTGTGATTACACCACTTGATTGGGCCATTAGAGCAATTCCCCAAGTGGGTCTTGGAGCACTATTTATGGAATCCAAGGCAGGTCTGACGACATCGCTTGTTGTTGTTTATGAGTCTTTAATTGAACCAAAGAAACCTTAAGGGAGATCCATCTCATGTTGTTGTTGGTGATTGCTCTATAGGCTCTAGGAAGAAGAGCTCTTGATCGCAGCATCTGGGTGCTGGTCGTCCCAACACAAATTATTCATATAGTTTGAGACTTCCTGTCAATCAAGCTCTAATGATTAGACGAGATGATTCTTCTATCTGTAGTTCTGTACCCCTATGACAGAAATCATAATCACATGCATGAGTAGTGAAATAAGATAGGCTTGCTGACAGCTCTTGCGTGTAATTATTAGAACTTACAGAATCAAAAGGAATGAAAGCATTTTCCCAATCTCATAGGGAAAGAAAGGAAATGTAGAAATTAATTTAAGAAAGATAAACTGTAACAATTTAAACATATATTCATGATATGTAACTGGTTCCAGATCTGGCTACTACCCAGATCACAAGACTGAAAGAAAGAGCTCAGCAACCAAAGCATCTTCTTATTTATTTCTCAGAATCTCCTTCAGGATAAAAAGCATGTATCCAGAGACACCAAAGGAAGAGAAGAACCTAAGATCTAGACTAGAAGGGCAGAGAAAATCAAAGTTGGATTTCTTCAAATGATGAAAGCAGAGGATTTCCTTCAACCTTGAGATGTTAGGAAAGTCCATCTTGATTCCTTGAAATATGATTATAAATAGGAAAGGCTGATGACCCAATCTAATATTATTTGTCACTAGTGATACTTAAAGTAAACATGTAACATATGAGTTAAAGGACAGAGAGAATCATAAAATATAAAATTAGGGCCCGTTTAATTTTGTTTCCAGAAACGGTTTTTCCGTTTTTCTGTACTCAGAAACAGAAAAACATCATATTTTCTGTTTGATTTTTTGGTTCTGTTTCACCTATTTATAAAATAAAAATAAAAATTGATATATATTTTTGTTCCTAGAAACAGGAATGAAGAAATACCTATTAGTTGTTTTTCTATTTCTTAAAACAAAAAGTGACGGAGAAAAATCATGAAATAGT
>NW_024868861.1:0-54703 GCF_013358625.1 Macadamia integrifolia
GTTTGAACATCTTGGCTGTCATTTTTTGGAGATTTTTTCTTATTGGAAGATTTTCTCTTTCCTACTCATCACTTAAAGTAAGGGGCATGGAAGGTCGGCCAAGGGAGAGCTTTTTGCGCAAGTTTGAAGAGAGAGAGAGAGAGAGAGAGAGAGAGAGAGAGAGAGAGAGAGAGAGAAAAAAGAAGGAAATAAAAAAGAAAAAAAGAGAAAAAGAAGAAAATATAGGAAAAAAAAGAAAAAAAGGAAACAAAAAGAAAATCGTCCAAACTCCTCTCTCCCCCACTTTCTTACCTATTTTTTCTCTTTTCTCTCCTCTCTCTTTCCTCCACCTCATCACCCAAATCGTCCAATCTATTTTCTCACTTATTTCTCTTTTTCTCTCTTCTCTCCTAATTTCCACCTCATCAACAAGAATCTTAAAAAAAAATCCTACTTTTTAGAAGCTAAAATCGTTGTACTTCCCTCCCATTCCCTATATAAGAGAGTCAACCAAGGGGAGGGAGGGCACACTTCTCTTTTAGGGTTTCCTCTCTTCCTCTCTTCTTCTAGGTTTTTAGTTGTGCTCTTTTTTTCTTTTAGTTCTTTGTCTTTGTTTTTTTATACACGCACTTTTGTAATTTTTTTTTATTAATGCAAGTCTTTTATTTTGATTAATGCAAGCCTTTTATTTTATTGTTCAAGTTATTCAAAGGTGTAATAATTTTAATTTCTCGTTCTAGGCTTAGTACTATGTGACAAGAACAAGTTGTGGAGCATCTCTTTCAAGTTCAGTTTTTCTCTTCATGATTTGTTTTCTCTAGTCCTAGTAATTTCAGATTTGGTTTTTAGGACTGGTAGTATTTCAAATCAATCAAGTTATTTTAATTCAAGGATTGAAGTATAGAAGTTCAGGTAAGTTGGCTTCTACAGTAGTCTTCTTACCTCACTCTCATTCCCTCTTCTTTCTATCCATCATTCTTAAATTAGGTTTTAAATTTTCAGTTTTACATTATTGCTTTCCCTTTTCCCCAAGGTCCTTAGCTAGATGCATGTGTTGGCTTTGCCCCTCTCTAGACATGGAACCATCCTTTTATTTTGATTATTTATATTGCATCCCTTGCCCTGAAGCCAAGTAGAAAAGCCCTTGTAAGAGTACTCTTTGGTCAAGTAAGGAAGCTCATATTATTTATGGTGCATCCCTCGGGCTAAATAGAAATACCTACTTGTATGCCTCTCTCTAGCTTTATTCTCTTTTTTATTTTATTTATTTACTTTTCAGCACTTTTACTTTCAGTTATTTTTATTTTTTTTAATTACGTGGCTTGAGTATTTAAATTTCTAGATGATGAATGGTTAGAGATAGATGTGAATGGTTAGGTCGTTCAATTTTTATTGCAATTTCAATTCTAATTTCCTTAGATGTGTTGGTTAGGTCATTTTTAGATGCATTTGTGTTAGAACGGTAGTTTGAAGTAGATCACCATAATCAATCGTTACACTTTTGTATTACTAAAAGAAACTTAAAATAAAATGTCTGCTTTCCTTGTGTTCGACCCGTTAGCTACACTGATCCGTACGCTTGCGGTTATTTTTAAAATCTCAAACACTCCTCTTGCTCTTCTCCTTCTTCTTCCTCCCTTGCTCTTCTGCTTTTGCTTCTTCTTTTTCTTCTTTCTCCCTTCTATTGTTTTTACTTTGGTAGGTGAAGAAATGAATGGCAAATGTTTCTATTTATAGCCACTTAAATTAACTAAGGGTTGTTTGAGGGAATAATGGGTTCTTTCCTATTATTAGGTTAATCCATCATTTGGCATAAACGGGCCCACCTCAGGGTGTCCCGATACATTAATCCTTCTCTTAGTAGGTTATACCAACCGATGGAGCTGTTTTGAGGTGCACAGGTGCGAGGGCCTGGGCCCCACTGTTAAATAACCCAATTTTGGTCTGTATTCTCACCAAAAGGTGTTCACTGCCTAAGGTTGAATTGGTCCTCTTTTGTGTGAAAATGGATCCTTAAGTTACTTGGGGTCCTCCCAAGGTGTTTCCATTGTGTGAGCCCCACCTCTTGTTACATTTTATTATTAAAGCCTAGAAATTTTCCCCGTAAGGTGTGAGAGCTAGGACTGAACTTCTCTTCCGTGTCTAGAACCCTTTCAATTATTGAGGCATGAATAGCAGATGCAAGTGGGGTCTTCCTTCCCTTCCCGACAAAAGATAGCAGCTACCCAATACTCATTGGTACTAGTGTCCTCCAGTGCCTCATCTATATATTAAAATAAGAAATTTTTAGGGCACAAGTATAACAGTGAGAGTCCCACTAGGATTCATTTCGTAAATTATGACCTGCAGTTAGGTTTGGCCGGCCCCCTTTTTGGGGCATATCTTGATGGTGGTCTATCAAGGTCTTGGACCAGGCTACCAAGGATAAATGACATAGTTACCGAGCTACTTGCCTCGAGTGACAGATCGTGCGTTTGCTATCCGACGAGTAGAGTTCTTAGAAATTTTTTATTCAGTCGAGAGCCATGAAATTGGGCCCATTCAATGATTCGGCCAGACATATGAGTGACCCGCACATGATGTCCCTTCTACCCCGATACTAGCCTAGCTGTTTAGCTATTTATGCTCTCTTAACGATTTCGGCCAGTCAGCTTCTGTCTTGGATGCCTGCCCCAGGTTGGGTGAACCATGGATGATGTTGTTGGGCATAAGCCGTTCGGCTATCCCCACATCTTCGGATCGTTCGGTAGGTGTCGTATTATTACTGATCGCATATTTTTCCAAGACAATATGAAAAATCAAGATCGAACCAATGAACCATTAAGAGAAACCGATAAATAAACTGAAACTGATTAACTGATAGCTATTAGTTTTAGTTGGATGTTATAGACCAATTAGCTATTTGTCTGATTTTGGTTTGGCACGACATATGCTACAAAATTGATAAGATGGGACCGAACAAACCGTTTGACACCCCTAATTCAGATTATAGCACCGATCTAGCGTCCCTAGGAGTATGGGAAGTGTTATTGCAGATATTAGGAAGATCTTTAATCCAACATAACTTACTTTTTATTTTTTTCTTGTGTGTGTAATGTGTTTCTCAAGTTCTTGACCCATTTCAAAGATCGACATGTTCTAACATATTTTGGTGGTGACTTGAATAAGAATTTTTTTGAGGTTTGGGGGTGTGGCTACATACGATACAACCCAAATATATGCTACCCGATGGATCAACCCGACTTGGAGGAGTATTTATATGTTTTTGTTGTCTTGTTGTGTAAGAGAAAAACAAGAGAAAAAGGAGATTTTTAGGTTAGGGTTTTTGGTTCAGAGTTCTTGTCGCAAGTTTGAGTGTTTTTGAGAGATCTCCATTGTAATTTTCTCTGCCAACATAGTAAATCATCTTCAGCTTCGCCCATGGATGTGGCACATCATATTAGTGTGTGAACGACGTTAAATATTTTGTCTTGCATGTATCTGTTCATTTTTTTTCTCGTGTTTCTTTAATGCTTGTTCTAACATATTGATAAACTATCACTTAACTTATATGTCATTCAAGCTTTTTTGGTAAACAAACATTTGTAGTTGGTAAAAGGTGCTAGGTTGCATAGCGAATAAAGATCTCAATTGGTTGTAACAAGGTCTTGAGGGATCAACTTAAGTGTGAAAATTAAGGGTAGTTAAGATATAGGGTTTTTCTGTGTGGGAGCATAAGCTACGATGGTAGAAAACACCACTCACAATGTCTAAAACAAACATCAAAACTAATTAGAAAATGATTTTTAAACATGATTCATGAGATGGCTATGGAGACCTCTCTTATCATATGGTGATGGAGTGGTTGGTTATGTGTTTAGTGACTTAGTGTGATGAGGATACAAAGCTTTATGAAATTAATGACCGCTTCAGACTAATTGATATAAAATTGCTACTAACAAGTTGCAGGTACACTGCATTACTCACCTACTGCTAGACATGATCAGCCAATTTAATGCATGATATTTAAGAAAAACCATGGCAAGCAAGCTTGGATTTCTGAGTTGATATTTAAAAATTAATTGCATAGATAAGCATATTATTCAGAAGATATTATTTGCTATTAGGCTGCCAAAAACTGTGTCCAAGAAAGAAGAAGCATTAAGTGATGGAGAAAAAAATATATATATTGGCTGTTGCCGTCCAACTCCTAATTACTTGTTTAATTGTTTAGAATTAAGGATTAATCTTCATTTGCGAATTGTTACTTAAGAAGGATATGCTTTGCTCGCATGTCCTTACAATTGATGGAGAGAGTTAGAGAGAGTAAGATGGTTACATATTTAATTCACATAATGAAGACGAGAATAGAAACCGAGACCTCCTGGGAGAGTTTACACTTTAACGTCAAAATTCGAATACGAAAGGTCAAATCAGTAAGTTCACCTGCTTTGTTTGCATTAGATGCTTCCTGCTTTAACTTCTTCTCTTTCCGAAGTCCCTTCGCTCCAACCAATTGTCTAAATAGTGAATCAAAATTGTAATCATCGATACTATGAAGAGGCCTAGCTAATTACTCTAAGCAAAAATATTAATTATGAGGAGCTCATTTTTGCTATGCTACTAATATTTTTACTGACCAATAAAACAGAAAAGTATGCTGATTGAGGTGAGACATACGGTATTTAATGATTCAAATTTTCAAATAATAAATAAAAGGAAAAAGTTGTCCATACACTTGATTTCAGTTTCACTCATTTTGTGGCAGGGTCTTAGTTTATAATCTGAATAGCATTGGGCTTTTACACTGAAAATCTAAGAAACTCTAGGCCCAACTCCGGCCCATGCACTTCTCTGCCAGACAACTATATATAGTGTGGCATCAGGAACCAATCCAACGCTCCAAAGCGTTCAATGAGTTGAGGCGAACTTGGGGGTGTGTGCTTGGGTCCTTTCAGTCATCTAATACATGTTGAGGTGCTTTGCGCATTGGAGAGGATCTAAATCGATATAGCGTGTTTGAGAGAGAGAGAGAGGGGCGGGGGGGAAGGAACAATGTCTGATTGCATGGGCTTATGCTCCGACATGAGAGGGTCGAAATGGCCTCCCCACCCCTATGAAATACAAATTGCCCATTACCTCTAATGCCCCTACACTACCCCCCTCTCATTGGCCCCCTACTGATGCAGGGCCATGCAATCAATTAGAGTTCTTCTTCCCATATAGTGGAGATACACAAACCAATTTAATAAGAGTAACATCTTCTAACCAAAAAATAAATAAATAAATAAATAAAAATAAAAAACATCTGTGCATATTTCTTTTCCCAAAAAAAGAAAAATGAAAAATGTTATTCTATATAAATGCATATTTGGGGGATGGAGTGTCAAGACTCAAGACCAGACACACCCCTCCCTCCCTCTCTCTCTCTCTCTCTCTCACACACACACACACACATACACACACAGTCTTTCTCTGTTTGTAGAAGACCATCATCCATGGCGACAATTTGGATGCTAACAGTATTGGCTCCCTTGTTAAGTTTCTTCCTAAGAGTTGCCTACATAACCATCTCATGTTACTGGTTAACCCCAAGACGAATCCAGAAAATCATGGAAAAGCAAGGAGTTCATGGTCCCAAGCCTCGGTTACTAGTAGGAAACATCCTGGACATGGCAGCCCTGATCCGAAACTCAACCTCCAAAGACATGGAATGGATTCACCACAACATCGTCGGCCGTCTCTTGCCGCATTATGTTGCCTGGTCCAAACAGTATGGTATAGTATAGTATACTTATTAGTTGAGATTAGATTACTCTACTCAGTTCATGGCTTCCTTCCTTCATAGTTTATAAAGCTCATACAATGGTGGGTCATGTCTGTTACAGGTAAGAGATTCATTTATTGGGTAGGAAGTGAACCCAGGATGTGTTTGACAGATATTGATATGATCAAAGAGCTTCTGTCCTCTAAATATTGCCAGGTCTCTGGTAAATCTTGGATACAGCAACAGGGGACCAAGCACTTCATTGGGAAAGGCTTGTTAATGGCCAACGGCAATGACTGGTACCATCAGAGACACATAGTTGCTCCAGCTTTTATGGCTGACAAGCTTAAGGTTCTGAGAATACTGAGCTTGAAAATCTCATCTGTTTTATCTTTTCTTTTTGTTCTATTTAAAACGGATTGCTTTAATGGCTTTTTATATTTTGAATTGCAGAAGAATATGGGGTACATGGTGGAATGCACAAAGAAGATGCTTGAATCACTAGAGACTGTCTTCAAATCAGGAGAAAGAGAAGTCGAAATCAGCGAATACATTTCTCACCTCACTGCAGATATCATATCTAGAACCGAGTTTGATAGTAGCTATGAGAAGGGGAAGCAAATTTTCCATCTTCTTACTTCTCTGCAACATCTCTGTGCTCAGTCAAACCGCTACGTATGCCTCCCCGGTAGCCGGTAAGTCTCTTTCTCTATCCGTCTCTTGATTCTATGGCAGACAATGAAAAGGCCACCACCACCTGACCACTTCATGTTTTGAATATTCTTTCCTTCTCTTTTAATCTTCATTTCCTCTGTTTTTCCTCTTAAATATCAAAGAAATTACTGATTTTTTTTTTTTTCTTGTGTTGGGTTTTTCAGGTTCTTTCCTAGCAAATTCAACAAAGAGATTAAAGCATTAAAGATGGAAGTGGAGAATCTATTGATGGAGATCATTGAGAGGCGAAAAGATTGCATTGAAATTGGTCGTAGCTCATCCTATGGAAATGATTTGTTGGGGATGCTTCTTGCAGAGACCCAGAAAAAGAGAGCAAGTGGGTTCAGCTTCACTCTTCAGATGCTCATGGATGAATGCAAGACTTTCTTCTTTACAGGGCATGAAACCACTGCTCTGCTTCTCACTTGGACTATCATGCTTCTTGCCACAAACACATCATGGCAAGACAAGGTCCGTGATGAGGTGTTCCAGATCTGCAATGGAGAACCTCCCTCTACTGATCAACTCTCCAAGCTCTGTGTGGTAAGCAAGAGATAATGGTATTAAGCTTTTGGGTTTAGCCCAGTTGAAGCTCTCAATTTTTATTTCTCTAAGATATACATTGGCTTCTCCATCTTTGCAGTTGAATATGGTGATCAATGAATCGCTTCGGTTATACCCACCGGCTTCCCTTCTCCCTCGAATAGCATTTGAAGATATCAAATTAGGTGACCTTCACATCCCAAAGGGACTTTCAATTTGGATTCCAGTACTTGCAATTCACCACAATGAAGAATTTTGGGGTAAAGATGTACATGAATTCAACCCTGAGAGATTTGCAGCCAAGTCTTATGTGCCCGGAAGACGACGGCCTTTCCTTCCCTTTGCAATGGGGCCTAGGAATTGTGTTGGCCAGGCCTTTGCACTAATGGAAGCTAAGGTTATACTGTCCATGCTGATATCGCGATTTAGCTTCACAATTTCAAAAAACTATCATCATGCGCCAATTAGTGTCCTCACTCTTAGGCCTAAACATGGAGTTCAAATCTATTTGGAACCTCTTAAGTCCATGATTGATCACTTGTATTGATCAGGTTAAGTTTTGATATCAATATTTGGCTTTTTTGAGGATCTTTGAAACACAACAATTTCTCCTCTTCCCTTTCAAAGGATTGAATAGTAAAGATGAGAAGATGTTTTCTGAAGACCCCAATAACAAGATAAAGAAAAATGATAACAATTGCCCATTACTGAGATTGTAATTGTTTATTGATTTAAGAATATACAACAAGAGTGAAGCATGGGAGGAACAGATGAGCCTGCAATGAGGTCCAAAGAAAAATAGTTAAAGAAGGCCAATTTACAAAGTGAAGAAAAGGGTTCCCTTGCTTTACATGTTCTGTAGAATAACAATGATGGCTTGATTCCCAACTCAAATCCAATTGAACCAAGATCTCAGCTTTAAATTGAAAAATACCAACCTTGGGCCAATGTTAAGACACTGTAGGCCCAAATTCTTTTTCTTTCAAGTTATGCTCCCTTCAGCCAGCCATACTGCTCTTCCCACCACCCAACTCTCTTTCTAATTTTTTTTCCTGCTCCTTTATATTTATTCTCCCCTCTTAACTTTATGTATAAAGAGTGGGTTGTCATGGAATTGACCAAATCAACAGCCAGAGAGCAAGAATAGCACTAGATGAGCAATGTAGAGTTGGAGGATTGATCAGTTGTGTTCAAGGACTGGTGACATCTGAAATGCCAAGTAGGGTTGTTAAAGGCTCCAAATAGATCCCAAAACATACTCTTCCTTAATGAAATTATGATTTTGAAATTGAAAGATGCATTAGAAGTCCTTTGAAATCCACAGTGCTTTCCTTCTTACTTGGATACATGTTTAGTTCAGTAAGTTTAGCTTTGTTTAAATTATTACAATCCAATTAACCCCCTCTTAGGTTGTTTTCTATCCTACAATTTCTTTTACTTGACGCTTGTTTCATTCTCAAAAATTCTTTAAGTCAGGAGTAAAAAATGGTTTTCAAACTAAGTGACTCTCCGTTATGTAATTCTTAATAGCTGTTATTGTCTCACATGTTTTTTGTCTACACATATGAAATGAAAATACCATACACTCATTGAAATGAAAGATGTGTTCTAAGAGGGAAAAAAAAATGTAAGGTTACAAATTATTTGACACCTTAAAGAAAACCCTATAATTAAATGATAAGATTGTGAGAGTCGATCATCAGTAGTCGGGCTTTTAGTTGCTAACCTTAATGGCCAGTCTGTAGTTGACAACATTGGGGTTGGTCTTGAGAGTTATCAACCTATGGTGTTTGGTCTTTTTTTATTGCCAATGTCGGGGTTGATCTTTGTAGTTGCCAACTTATAGTGGTCTTGAGAGTTGTCGACCTGGTGTTCAGTCTTTTTTATTGTCAACCTCAGGGTTGGTGTTTGTAGTTGCCGTGGTCAATCTTTTTTCTTGCCAACCTTGGGGTTGGTATTTGTAGTTTTTGACCGTGGGGGTTGGTCTTTTTTATTACCAACCTCGAGGTTGGTCTTTGGAGTTTCCAGCCCATGGTGGTTGGTCTTTTTTAGATTTTAGCTCTACATCTAAACTTCGTTGGTACTTTAATTTTTGTCGGAAAATTGGAATTGAAATGACTAAGTGGATGAATAACAATTAGAATTTTAATTAAATAACTGAACCAGAACTAGGAATTGAAAACATAAAGTAGCTAGCTAGATGAAAAGAAAAACTAAAAAGTATCTTGTGGCTGAAAGTAGCTTGAAGCTGAAAGATAGTTTGACCCGATTGACCCGTAGAGGTCTATTTGTAGTATTTCTTAAGGTTCTCCAATTTCCATGCCTTGGGTACAGCTTGTAATACCCTACTTCCTAAACCCGGTCTGATTATACGGTTGACCCGGTTTAACTATGCAGGACCCGAACTGGAGAGAATTAGAGCGGGCTCCTTATGGACTATGATGGCAAGGGTGACCTTAAACACCGGCTGGCCCGACAAGTCTGAGCCAGTGCCAGAAGAGACGGGAGTACCCAAGCCGTGTACATGCACCTATCATAAGGCCATATACGGATAAAGCAGGTATGTAGCCGTATATTAAGGTGCATACGTATATTACATCGTATGCCAGGGTGGGGTTCGCGCCGAGGCCCGAACTCTGTCAAAATCCCAAGTTTTGGCCCTCAGGTGGACGGACAGGTGGGTGCATCCACCCACCTGAGTGACCCATCCATGTGAATTAGTTAGTTATTTAAGAAGTATATAAATAGCATTTATGATTTTCTTTTCTTTTTCATTTATGACACTCGTACGTTGGTGAGAATAGTAAAGAGGAGAGAGAAAGGAAAGGAAAGAAGAAGAGAAGAGAAGGAATAGGAAGAAGAGATGGATTTCAGCGGCGCCAAGGCTTGATCTCCCCATTCCGGCGCCGGAAGAGTGATCTTCAACACTAGATCTACATTTAGAGGTAAGCAAAGTTGGGTTCCTTAAACATTCACCATACCCAAGTAAAACCCTTGATTCGAGTAGGGTTTCTTGAGATCTTGTAAATCCCCTTTGAAATGATGAATCTAAGGTTTAATAGATGATTTATGTGTTGATCTTGAAGGATTTGAAGAAGTATTTACAAGGTTGGAGAAGCATTGTGGATTTGAAGTGATTTTGGAGGTTTTGAAGGTGTTCTTGAGCAAAGAAGGTAAGATGGCTTCCCATTCCTTAAATCTAACCTAGATCTAGGTTAGAACCATCCTATAAGACTTTGAAAGTGTGAATAATGGGTTTGAAAAAGCCCCATTTGAATCCCCAAAGAATGGAGGAAGTTGGGAAGAAACAACAGGTTTCCCGCCAAGGCCGATGGGCAAGACCGGTGGCCATCTGGCCATCTGTGGGCACCCGCCTGAGAGGGCAAGGCCCTCGGGCACAACCGGTGGGCCAACCTACCCGCCGGTCCAGACCAGTGGGCCAGACCATTGGGCCAGACAGGTGGGCTGTCTGACCCACCTGAGAGGCTCCGAATGTGATTTTTCCGTCCGTTAGGCCCAAATCGGACGTGTGACCTTTTTTTAGGATTCTAAACATGATTGTTTCATTGGATCGTGTTAATTTTGATTCTAAAATGGTGAAATACTAATCCCGCTCATTTATGTTAGGTTCACCAAATCCTACGTGTCTCGCACCGGATCTCACCCGTACCGAACGGGAATCCTTGTACACTACAGCTAAGTGGGGAGAGGATGTTTGGCCTTATTTCAAGACATTGTTTGGCATTCATTTAATTGTATCTAGTCTAGCCATACCATCATGAAAATGCTATGTAGAGTAGTTCATCCTCACATTGTTATGCATGGGTGTTATGTTTACTTTCCAAATGCCAAGTGATAAGATGCTTATGTGATGAATGCTGACATCATTGTGCATAATGCATTAGTAGACTAGATGCCGTAGTAGGCTTGGAAATGAGTGCATTGGTGGCCCGTAGTATGGGACGCGGTAGTACTATGCAATCGTACTATTGTCATATAGGAGCATGCGGGTTAGGATATTCACCATCCCGTGCTACGACCCTTCCCAACAGGGGTTAAGGTGTTGGGTTACTATTTGGGGGGAAACAGTGGTAGTGGTTGTCGGGTCACTGTCGCGGTTAGACATAACGCCCGGCGGGTCATTAGGACAGTCGGCAACCTCGGTGGTATATTCAAGAGGGCCAATCGTACTGCTTTTAAATTGCTGGAGTCAACACCTTTAATTTCAGTCATTTACTTTTCTGTTGAGAGTCGGTGGTCGACATGTTTTTACTTTTCCGAGTACTCACGGTGGGCCTTCTCCGCCAGCCCTATGGGCATATCACGGGATGGAGTTCACGGCTCGTACCCAGAGTATAAGTGCACTGTGGCTGTAGTAGCACTAAACCAAAGACTTAATAATGTTGCTTAGGTGGATGTGATTTAAAATGTATTGCATAGCATGTAGTGCATATGATTGTGTTTTATTGTGTGGACTGCTGTGTGGTCCATCTTTCCACTTACTGAGCTAGTGAGCTCATCCCACGTGTGCACCCCTTTTTAGATGATTTTGTAGGTCATTCACCTAAAGAGCACGGGTCGGGTCCCACGGTTGAGTTCCCTAAAGAGGATTGGTGGGTCCCTGAGGAGTTAGAGCACGACACTGATTGCTCGTGCAAGAGTTGTGCTGCGGGACCATAATTCTGATGCCAACCTGAGCTCTACTTCTGAGGCCGAGTTGAGCTCTACCATGTGATGCCGAGCCGAGCTGTATATTCTGATTTTTGATGGATTCCTTAATGTACTTGATATGTGAATTGTACTTTTATTGTGTAGATATCATGCCTTCGGGCCCACATGTATATAACTATCGTATCACAATTCGGGTATCAAGTATTATGGGAATATTCACAGGTAAACCAAGTCTTCCGCTGATCTGATAATCTTTTAATAGTTGTGTGTATGCTGTGGTGGAATACAGTATCAGATGATCCTGGCAGGTTTGGGTTAATCGGTGTTAACCCGGTCACTGGCCCGGTTCAGTGTGAACAGGGTGTGACATAGCTTCTCCCCACTAATTCTTCAACTGGTAGGCTCCTGGGGATACCGTCTTGGAGATTATATATGGTACCTCCAAGTTTAAGCTCAGCTTGCTAATGTTTCATGGGTCAGAAGCCTTAGACTTTTGGAGGATTATATCTCCTGGATGGAAAACCTCCTTCACTTCTTCATTTATGATCTTCTTCCTCTCTTGGGTGAAGTTTCATATCTTTTGCTAAACAGGCTTCCTGGTCAGATCAACATTAAGGTCGTGCTCAACTATACTCTAGGGGATGTATGCCATATCATGGGCCGACCAAGCAAAGACATCTGCACTAACCTTGAGGAATTTCAAAAATTTTTTGTTGTGTTCGTGCTCATCAATGCTCTGAATTGAATAGTATGGCTCCGATCTTCTTCAAACAATGCGACTTGGGTCAGATCTTCACTGGTTCCCCTCATTATAATTGGGACTTGTCTTTGACATCTTCAACATTTATGACGCAAGTTATACCTGAGCAGGTGTTCTTGGTTACTTTAAAAAAAATTGCGTAGTATTTTCGGGACTCCTAGTTTGATCGACATTTTTCGATCCTATGTTCTGTGGGGTACTAATGAGCACATTTATGTGTGAAATTTAGGGTAATAAAACATGCATTTTATATATTTAGAATGGAGCTACATTGGGTTTTACTCTCTTTTTGCAGGTTTTGTATTTTAAAGGCTTTAAGTATTATCGGACGTCATATCTCTCTAACAACAACTACCTAGTGTAGTTGATGAGCTATGGTGTGCAAAATTCCCTTGCTCACTAGGAGGTCTTAAGTTCGAACCTCATGCTTGTCTTTTTTTGGAGAATTTTGTTGAAGATTTCCTACTTTTCACTTATTTAAAGCACTAAGGGCATGGTTTTTGGATAATTTTGTTGAAGATTTCCTACTTTTCACACACTTAAAGCACTAAGGGCATGGAGGGGATTTCCACATCAAATTAGAAGCAAAGAAAATCATGGAAGGGATTCCTACGCAAGAAGAGCAAAGAAAAAAAAGGGAGAAATAAATCTTGTCCAAATCTTCTCTCTCCTCATCACCAAAAGAATGTCCAAATCACACAAAGCAAGAAGAAAAATCGTCCCTTAGGGGGAGAAAAAGAAGAGAAATAAATAAAAAAAAAGGAAAGAAAATAAGCCAAAAAAAATTATAGGAAATTTCTCCAAGTTTATTTCTCTCTTCTCCACCTTAGTACTTTTGGTCTCAAAAGATCTCACTATCAATTGTGGGTTTCTCCTTTTTAGGAAAGAGAAATTTGTTACACTACCTCCCCATTCCCTATAAATACAACTCATGTAAGAGGAGGGGAGACACTTCATTCTTCTTCTAGGTTTTTTTTTTTAGTTGTTCTATCTCTTTCTCTAGCTTTAGTTCTAGGTTTATGATTTAAACACTTTTATAAGTTATTTTTATTCAATTAATGCAAGCACTTTTGTTTTTGATTCAATTTTTTATTTTTATTGTTTAAGTAATTGAAGTTGTAATTTTTAAGTTCTAATTCTAGGCTTAGTTCTAGGTGACAAGAACAAGCTATGAAGCATGTCTTTCAAGTTCCATTTTTTTTTCTTTCGATTTGTTTTCTCTAGTGCTAGAAATTTCAGATTTGGTTTATTCCAGATCTGGTTTTTAGTATTGGCAGTATCTTAAATCGATCAAGTTTTCAGTTCAAGGGTTGAAGTTCAAGTAAATAGGCTCCCTCAATAGTCTTCTCTCCCCCCTCTCATTCCCTCTTCTGACTACCCTTTCCTTCTTAATTTAGGATTTTAATTTCAGTCGTTACATTATTGCTATCCCTTTTCCCCTAAGGTTCATGGCTAGTGTATGTGTTGGCTTTGCCCCTCCTAGCCATAGAACCATCAATTTATTGCTTTTATTTTAATTGTCTCCCTTTCCCTAAAACCAAGTAGAGTAACCCTTATAAGAGTGATTCTCTGGTCAAGTAGGGAAGCTCATATTATGATGCATCCCTCGGGCTAAGTAGAGAAACCTACTTGTGAGTCTCTCTCTAGCTTTATCCCTTTTTTTAACTTTATTTTTATTTCAGCTTTTTTTTTGAAATGCATGGGTTGTTTATTTTCAATTATTTATTTATTTAATTTTAATTGCGTGTCTTGTGTCTTTAAATTCTTAGATGAAAAATGGTTAAGACGTTATTTTATATACATATGTTTAGGACCGTAGTTAGAATTAGATCACAACCATTAATAGGTTAACTTTCGCATTATTAAAAGAAAAAAAAATAAAGTGGCTGCTCTCCCTGAGTTTGACCCATAGCTACACTGATCCGTACGCTTGCGGTTACATTTAATATCTCAAACATGTACTTCACCTTAAAATTCTGGGTGGAGGCCATAGCTTCGAAGTTGTTTAAAGCTGGTCATCCTAGGATTGTATTGTAGGCCAATGTGACCTCAACGACCATGAAGTTGACCATGGTGATGGCTGAACGAGAGATTTCAACAATGGTCATAGATAGCTCAATGCATCATTCTATATGTAATGGGGCACCCACAAGTTTGTATAAAGGTCCTCTTGTGGGCTTGCATTTGTCATCTCTAAAGTCAAGCTTTTGATAGGCGGTATAGGACATCACATCCACCAAGGCGGTTGTATCAATTAGGACCCTGTGGAATGGGAAGCTAGCAAACACTAGCTGAACTACTATGGTATCACTATGTGACAAGCTAAGGCCCTTTAGGTCTTCTTCAAAGAAGAAAATTACACGATCCTTGCAAGCTGTCCAAATCGGCTCCTCGATTGGACAAATGAAATAAGTACGGTCCCACAGCACAGCCCTTGCATGAGCAATCCGTGCCATGCTCTAATTCCTCGGGGACTCACCAATCATCTTCAGAAAATTCAACTGTGGGGCTCGACCCTTGCTCTTCAGGTTGATGACCTACAAAATCCTCTAAAAGGGGTGCACACGTGGGATGAGCTCACTAGCTCAGTAAGTGAAAAGAAGGACCACACAGCAGTCCACACAACAATCACAACCAAATGCACTATATGCTATGTAATTCATTTTTAATCACATCCACCTAAGCAACATTACTAAGTCTTTGGTTTAGTGCTACTACAACCACAGTGTGCGTATACTCTGGGTACGAGCCACAAACTTCATCCCACGATATGCCCATAGGGCTGTCAGAGAAGGCCCACCGTGAGTACTCAAAAAAGTAAAACATGTTGACCACCAGCTCTCAACATAAAAGTAAATGATAGAAAATAAAGGTGTTGACTCCAGCAATTTAAAAACAGTACGATTGGCCCTCTTGAATATACCACCGGGGTTGCCGACTGTTTTAATGACCAGCTGGGCGTATGTCTAACCGCCACAGTGACCCGACAACCGTAACCACTGCTTCCTCCCAAATGGTAACCCAACACCTTAACCCCTGTTGGGAAGGGTCGTAGCACGGGAAGATGATAATCTACACCGCATGCTGCTATATGACCTAGTACGATTGCATAGTGCCTCTGCATCCCATTCCACGGGCCACCATTGCACTCATTTCTAAGCCGACTATGGCATCTAGTCTATTAATGCATTATGCACAATGATGTCAACATTCATCCCATAAGCACATCACTATTTGACATTGAGAAAATAAACACAACACGTATGGCATAAAAATATGAGGATGGCTAAGCTACATAGCATTTGCATGATGACATGGCTAGTCTAAATACAATTAAATGAATGCCAAACAAGCCTTAAAACAAGGTCAAACGTCCGGTACGGGTGAGATCCGGTGTGAGAAGCGTAAGTTTTGGTGAACCTATCATAAGTGAACGGGGTTAGCATTTCACCACTTTGGGGTCAAAACTAACAAGATTTGATGACAAAATCATGTTTAGAATCCTAAAAGAAGGTCGCACGTCCGTTTTGGGTCCGTTCGGACGTAGAAATCACATTGAGAGTCTCTCGGGTGGGTCGGACAGCCCACCTATCATGACCAGCTGGTAGGTCGACCCACCGGTCCTGACCCATCGATCATGACCGGCGGGTAGGTCAGCTTGTCGATCAGTCCATCGGTTGGGCCCACCGGTTGGCCCCGAGGGCCTGCTAAGACCGACGGGCAGGTTGGCCCATCGGTCGACCTGTCGGTAGGGCCCTCCAGTTGGCCTTGCTAAGATCGGCAGGTAGGTTGGCCCACCGGTTGGCCCCGAGTGCCTGTCCTCTCAGGCAGGTGCCCTCAGGCGGGCCATTTGGCCCACCGGTTGTGGCCCACCAGTCTTGGCAGGAAAATGTCATTTTCCCCGAAACCTTTTCCAACCTTTGGGGAATCAAATGGGGCTTTTCCAAACCCATTCTCCACACATTCAAAGTCTCATAAGATGGTTCTAACCTAGATCTAGGTTAGATTTAAGGAATGGAAGCCATCTTACCTTCTTTACTCAAGAACTCGTTCAAAAACCCCAAAATCACTTCAAATCACCAATGCTCCTCCAACCGTGGAAATACTTCTTCAAATCCTTCAAAATCAACACATAAACCATCTATTAAACCTTATATTCATCATCTCAAGGGGGGTTTACGAGACCTCAAGAAACACTACCCAAATCAAGGGTTTTACTTGGGTATGGTGAAAGTTTAGGGAATATAGCCTTCGCTCACCTCTAAACGTAGATCTCGCGTTGGGGATCACTCTTTCGGCGTCGGAATGGGAAGATCAAGCATTGACGCCGCTTAAATCCATTCCTTCTTCCTCTTCCTCCCCTTTCTTCTTCTCTGTTCTCTTTTCTCCCTCCTTTTCTCTCTCCTCTTTACTCTTTTCACCAACCACCCAAATGGCATAAAATAAAAAAAATGGAAAACTCATAAATGCTATTTATACTTTCTAAAACAACTAAGAAACCACATGGATGGGTCACTCAGGTGGGCGGATGCGCCCACCTGTGACCGCCCACCTGAGGGCCGAAAATTGGCCAACAAGTGAGGTTTTGATGGAATTTACTCTCGACACGAATCTCACTCTCGGCATAAGGTATATTATACGTATGCGCTTTAGGATACGGCTACATACCTGCTTTATCCGTACATCGCCTTATGATATGTGCATGCACATGGCTTGGGTACATCCGTCTCCTCTAACACTTACTCGGACTTGTCCAGCCAACCGGTGTTCAAAGTTACCCTTGCCATCATGGTCCATAAGGAACCCACCTTAATCCTCTCCGATTCGGGTCCTACATGGTTAAACCGGGTCAACCGTGTAATTAGATCGGATTTAAAAAGTAGGGTATCACAGTTCAACTCACTATCGGCCTTGGGATACATGCGTGTCTCTGTCCTAGGCACAAAGGTAACTGATGAGCACATTTATGTGTGAAATCAATGGTATAAAAGCATGCATTTTTACATATTTAGAATGGAGCCACATTGGGTTTTTCTCTCTTTTTGTGGGTTTTGTATTTAAGAGACCTTAGGGACTATTAGGTGCCATATCTACAATTTTACACATAAAGTGGTCTCATTTCTTTTCGTAACTGTGAAAATGATGAAATTCTGAGCAAGATGGACGTGCTGCATTGAAAGTACATATTTGTTTTGACACCTGTACACATAAATATTTTTTTCAGGCCAGAAAAAGAATAATGGACCAGAAGAGAACCGAGATGTAGGCCTAGCCCTTCTACAGCTATCCCAGGGGTACAAGAGAATATTTCAGATGACAAAAAAGTAGGAGGGACCCACATAGAGGGTGATCCACTCTCTTTCCTTCCCCTTGGGTGATTTTCTCTTTTTTAGAGATTTTGTGAAGATTTTTTCTCCTAATTTTCACTTAAAGACAAGGGGCATAGATGAAAATTCCAAATCAATTAGAAGATTTTCTAAATCGGTCAAAGTAAGTATAAAAATTTGGCCAAGAGGGTTGTGCGCAAGTTTGAAGAAGAGAGAGAGAAAATAAAGAGAAAAAGTAGGAAAAAAAAAAGACAAGGAAATAAGAATATTTCCTATTTTTTCTCCATTCTCTCCCCTCCACCTCACAAAATCACCCAAGGGATCCACCCTTGGGCATTCTCCTCTGTTTTTACCCCTATTTTCTCTCTTTTCTCTTTTCTTTCCTATTTTCCACCTCATCAACAAAAACCTCAAGAAAATCCCCTAAATTAGGAAACCCAGTTCGTTCTCCTTTTTTTTCCCCTACTTTCTCTCTTTCTTCTCTCCTCTCCCATATTCCCTATAAAATAGAGATCGACCAAAAGGGAGAGGGAATTATCCCTTTGGTTCTCTTGTTCTCTTTTCTTCTTTCATTTTATGCTCTCTCTTTATATCTAGTTCTAGTTTTTAGTTTTTATTTCAAACACTTTTGCTATTAGTTTATATTTAATAAATGCAATGTCTTTTATTTATATAATTTATCTTATTCAAGTTATTTAAGTTGTAATAATTTTAATTCTCTAGTTCAAGGCTTAGATTTAGGTGATAAGAATCAAGCTTTGAAGCATCTTTGTTCAAGTGCTAGTTTTTCTTCAAGATTTGTTTTCTCCAGACCTAGTAAGTTCAAATTTGGTTCATTCTAGATCTGGTTTTTAGGCCTGCTGGTATCTTAAATCCATCAAGATTTTAATTCAAGGATTGAAGTTTAAGTAAGTAGGTTTCTACATAAGTCTTCTCACCCCCCTCTCATTCCCTCGTCTTGCTACCCATCATTCTTAAATTAGGTTATAAATTTTTAGTTTTACATTATTGCTTTCCCTTTCCCCCAAGGTCCTTGGCTAAATGCATGTGTTGGCTTTGCCCCTCTCTAGTTAAAGAACCATCCTTTTACTTTTCTTATTTATATTGCATCCATTTCCCTAAAGCTAAGTAGATAAGCCCCTGTAAGAGTACTCTCTAGTCAAGTAGGGAAGCTCATATTATTTATAGTGCATCCCTCGGGCTAAGTGGAGATAGCTACTTGTGTGCTTCTCTCTAACTTTATTCCCCTTTTATTTTATTTATTTTATTTCAGCACTTTTCTTTTACTTTTTCTTTATTGCCTTTATTTATTTACTTTGAGTATTTAAATTTCTAGATGATGAATGGTTAGGTTTTGATGCAAATGGTTAGGTTTTTAATTTCAATTGCAATTCCAATTTTCCTAATTGTGTTGGATAGGACGTTATTTTAGATGCATTTATTTTAGGACGGTAGTTAGAAGTAGATCACAATCAGTAATCCGTACACTTTCGCATTGCTAGAAGATGCCAAAAATAAAGTGGTTGCCTCCTTATGTTCGACCCATAGCTACAATGATCTATATGCATGTAGTTACTTTTAAAATCTCAAATAGTGACAAAACGTCAATACGTATCAAGAACATCGAAAGAGGCCCAAAGAGTTTACCCCCAAAGGAGTCAGACACTGTCTAACCTGGACAGTACAAATCACCGGATTCAGACATTGGATTCATGGTTGAAGTCCACCAGATTCATCAGATGTGAATCCGGTGGCATTGGCAGAGAGCACTTGAAGCTCAGGAACCCCACTAGATTCACCTATGGATCCAGATCTAATGCTTCTGGTGGGGTGCTTCTGGTGGAAACACAGAAGTTTCCTGTGGGTTTTGTGGCTTTCCAACATGTGTCCAATTATCGGGATTTGTTTTGTGGAGTCTGTAGGGGGTGTTCCTATCATCATTTTAAGCTAAAAAATCCTAATTCCATTGGGCCATTTTGGAGATACATTGATCGAATGATCGAAACCCTAGATGGTCATTTGGTCCATCATGTTGCTGGAGCTCACCGAACTTGATTTGAGCTCGATAATCACACCGGGGAGGTGAAACACGCACTCTGTGAGCTTGGGGAGTTGTGGAGGTCAAGTTTTGCATCCATACTCAATTTACCCTAGCTCGAAATGAAAAGAGAGAGTAGTACGAGAGGTGGCACTTACCTTCGGCAAGGATTCTAACAACTAAACGGGCAGCCAGCACCAAGGTGAGCTCCAAACTCCTTCCCTTTCCTCTTCTCCTTCCTTCCCTTCCTTTCTCTCCTCTTATTTCCCTCTCCCACTATTGTGCAAGTGAGAAATGAGGAAAATGAATCCTCATTTCCACTTATATAGTAGTCCATCACTAGGGCTTGTTTGGTTGGGTCTTCTTTTGTCTAAATGGATTATTTCACGATTTAAGACACGTGGGCCTGTCTCCTTGGACTCATACAAAATACAAGTCACTGAGAAGGTGTGGGGGAGTATACGGAATCATCTGGATTCATTCTCAATGTGGGTGGTGGGGTCCACGGGCATCAGAACCAGTTCAGTAACACAAGTGGGCACCAGATTCAGCACCCCAGATCCAGAACCTGGTGCTTCTGGTGGTCAAGACAGTTAGGTGTCTTGACTGCTTGCTATCCTCTAGTAGGTCTCCCATAGGTGGTTGCCCTAGGTGTTAAGTATGGTCTTCTGGTAGTTTTTGTGGGTGCTAGGATTTAAGCATAAGAGTGTCATGTCACTTACCATCTGGGATCGGAAGGCTTGAATCCCCTCTAGTTGGATTGGCAAGCAATGCACAAGCAAGTGGTGTCATCTCTCCCCCTTTTGCAATGGGTTGTCGTGAGCCAAAACCCAGTGGTACTTTCCACCTCCGGTCTGAGACTTATCCCTATAATTTAATTTAGACCAGGTTAGGGCATAGGTGTAACAGCGTTGGGCTGTTTCAGCAAGGAACTCTCAGATGACTAATTCAGATATCTCTGCAAATGATAATTCCAAATAGAATGGAAAATTTTTGACCCTTTGAAGGGGGGCTTACCTATGTATTTATAGTTGATTGATGGAGTTTGAGTGAGGCATTTATTGAAAGTCTTATATTTAAGTGTTCTAATACTAGTAGGAGTCCAAGCATAGTAGGAGTTATGTTTAGAGAGTGCATAGACAGCAATTATTCCACTTGTAGGAACCTTCTATTTTCCGATCGATGGGAGATTTCCCTTCCTTTTACAGGTGACAAGGAGTCCTTTGCGATGATCTTCCCAAATTAGGAAATATTCATTCTTTGGTTGGGGTTTATATAATCAAGTGGGAGTGGATCTCCTTACGGAGAATGCCTCCTTTATAAAGGATTCTCCAAGCGTTGGTATATTAGTCACTCTATTATTTATCGAAGTAATAACCCGACCTTGAGCCAATCCTGAAATATTTCTTTGACCCCTAAGGCTTGATCAGCCCTGTCCCATCTCACTCGGCCTTAGTTCCATATGTCGTGTTGGCATTGGCTAGTAAATTTTCAGCATAATAGATACTATCAAGTTTCTTAACATTTACCCTCTAATAATACTAATATAACTAATCCCCCATATGATATGACATCGATACCTAATCCATGCTCTAGATGTGTTTGTTCTTCATTTTGTCTTTAAAATTCCCTTTATTCAGATCTCCTATCACCTAATATATTCACCAGAAGGATGCCCAAGTTGTTGGGGAATATGCCCAAACTCCTAATCAACCTAAAGTGTTTTTTATGCTAACAAGCAAATGGTCTATTTCAAATACCTTCAAGCATTGATTAGCATGTTTAAAGTCAATATTGGAAAGATTAACTGAAGAAGTAAATAACAAGCTCCATAAACTATGCATGTTCAAGCAAATCTCAATTCTTCAAGTTAAGACAAAGAAATGAAGTAGACGAATAAATGAAGTCGTTAAAAGATATGGAGCTCCCCCAAAAGAAGTATAAAGACTATTTATTTGTAATTGTACACATGCACTCATGCACCATATATGCATTCATCATACTTAGAATGACCCTAAGTCACGTTACTCTAGAAAGGACCAAGACACATAGCTATAAGGAACACTTAGGCTTAAGAAGCCCCTTTATATACTGTGAAAAATAGTACCTTTGTGTTCAAGGGCATTTTGGGTATTTAGCGAGCTGGTATCAAGATATGGTCTCTTCTTGATATTTGTATGACCAAGCTACGATCACTAGAAGTCTATTTACTCAAAATCCAACCCAAAAAAGCTACAGAAGGAATTTTGGCTAAGATCGGGCGATAGCAACCAATATTCGATCGATGGGACCAGGTGCCAGTTGATGCAGCCGATCGATAGGCTGGTGACTGGCTTGCCTGAATCACCTTTCAACGGCTAGTTTAATGGCTATTTTTTCAATGACTATTTTTTACAGTTGACCAACAATCATGGTAGTCAACCAGTGCCTAAAATATGATCGTTTGGGTGAGATTTACTATCTATTTTAGCTCCTTAGTCTCACCTATAAATATCTCAATTGCTAGTAATTAAGTATGATAAATTCCTAAGCAACTAAGACTGAATTGTAAAGCATTTGAGGAGATATTCAAACCACTCTCTTCATAAGCTATTGGATAACTTATTATATACAAGAAAAAGCCTAAAGAGGATCTACAAGGTCTTCTTATCATCAATTCTATTACATAGAAATTAAAGACCAAGTGAAGGTGTATCATTCTTTTACATAATTGCATATTATTTACACCACACAGATGTAACTTTAATCCACTACTTCTTATTTCTCATTTCTCCTAGAGTAAGGTAACTCTAGGTTGGACGAGTGTCAATATGCAATACACTAGACTGCACTTAGGTATTGTGTAGGATCCTCTTATCCTTAACAGAATAGTAAGGTCCCTCTCTACCTAGAAAGAGACTGTAAGGTCCCTCTCTACCTATGAAAGAGATTATATGAATTCTATTATCCTTAAAAGATAGTATAAAGGTTTTTCTCCCTACCTACTGTACTGAAAGGAAAAGCTAGTGGAATATCTTACAAATGGAACTTGTATGGAATTGACTAGACTCAGATTGAGTCAAACTACTATAAATTCTGATGTCGCGTGATTGTGTTTGTTTAATCTTTATATTCCTTATTTTATTTGCAATCACATATTTGGGACTTTAAATCGAAAATTTTTAAAATCCACTAGCATAACATATTCATCCCCTCTAGATTATTTCAGTTGGTATCAAAGAGGGAGCTCAACTTTATAAGATTAATTTGTCTTAAATAAGTCAAAGACCATAGCCACAATTCAAGAGCCATCTAAAGGCATAAATGCATTTAAGCCTTCATACTTCAATGGAGAAAACTTCTCATTTTAAAAGTATAAATTTAAAAACTTTATTTGTGGACATAACATTCTCGTTTGGAGAGCTATAAAGAAAGGACCATACATCGTCACCAAAGATGTAGAAGGAAAGAGGGTTCCAAAGGATGAATCAAAATGGACTATCAAAGACTTAACTCTTGTTCAATATAACTTCAGAGCACTAACATTCCTATAATGAGCCTTGAACGAGCAAGGAGTTCAACCGGGTGATCATATGTGATACAACAAAAGAGATATAGGATATGCTATTAGTGGCACATGAAGGTACCACAAAGGTATAAGAAAGGAAACTAAATCAACTCATCTCAAACTATAAACCCTTTATTATGAAAGAAAATGAAGCTATTTTAGAAATGTTCACTAGATTTACTAACATTGTTAATAGTCTAAAAAATTTAGGTTTATACTAACGCAAAAAAAGTAAAAAGAAAAATCTTGAGATCTTTATCTATAGCTTGGAGACCGAAAAAGATAGCAATAAAAGAGGCTCGTGACCGAAGCACAATCTCTTTGGGTTACCTTTTGGGATCATCACAAATCCATGAAGTAGAACTAATGGCCGATAAACAAGTCATAGAGAACAAAAGAAGGACGATTGCCCTAAAATCTTCCCAAGCAACCGAGGAAATAAGTGGTGATGATGATGATGACTATGACATAAAGAAAGAAATATCCCTCATATCAACATGCTTCAACAAGTTCCTCAAGAAGAAAGGGAAGATGTCTTACAAAAACAAATCCTATGGAGACAAAGGTAAATCAAAATCAAAATCTAAGGAAACAACTACTGATAAGAAGGATGTTGTTTACTTTGAATGCAGAAAACCAGGCCACTTCCGAACCGAATGCCCACATAAGACAAAAAAGAAAGCCTATATAACTACCTGGGAAGAAAATAGTGACTCAGATGAAGAAGTCACTAACTTGGCTCTAATGGCACTTGGAGATGAAGAACACAAGGTAAGTCATCAAACCCAAGTCGACAGTTCAACTAATGACTCGAATGAAGAAGTTTAAGAAGCCTTTGAGGCTCTATACGAAGACAATCCAAAACTAGAAGTAGATAAAACTAAATTAGAAAAGGAAACAACCACCTTAAACCAACAGATAGATGCCTTGACTTCTAAGGTAAGTGAACTTAAGGAAGAAAACTTAAGGTTAACCACCAAAGGTTAAAGGAACCTTAACAAACTCCTTAGGTCTCAATGCAAAGGTCCTAATGAAAATGAAGATTAGGATATGATGGTAAAAAAAAAAATAAAAAAAATAAAAAGGAAAAAAAATAGTTGAGAACCCCAAAAAGAATGATTAAGGAAACCAACCATCCACATCATATGTGAAATGTGGATATTGTAATAAGTCTAGACATTTCATCAAGCAATGTCATACCAACAGAAAGAAATCTCTTTCTACTTAAAATGGGAGACAAAGAAACCAAGTCCATTATGCATACTACTACACCCCTCAAAAGAGGCAACATAGGCCCCAAGTGGAGACCAGACCAATACCTGAACACAGGTGATACTAACCCCACGAGATGTATCCATTGGATAGGTCACCAAGACATTATCAGGGTATAGACCATATGTCCAGTAATCTTATAGACCTCAAGGACAATACCGACCTCAAAGGTCATATGAGTCTCAAAGGTCACATGGACCTCAAAGATCCTATCGATCTTAAAGGACACCCACATCTCCTAGGCCAACCCGAAAACAAATTATGGGGTCAAAAGGCTATAAGATGACTTGGGTCCCACAAGGCACATTTGACACTAAAAGTGAAGCACCCATGAGATTATGGGGACCAATGTGTAATTATACTGTTATTATAAGTGTGCTTAAAAAGAAAAGTGGAAGTCGAATGGGTCATCGAAAGTGGATGTTCTAAACGTATGATCTCCAACCGGAAGTTGTTCTTAAGCTTAAGGGACTATGATGGAGGCTGGGTGTCTTTTAGAGATGATAGCAGAGTTGTGGAAACTAGGAAAATCAAAATTGAAGGTATTTCTATCACAATTGTATACTATGTTAATAACTTGAACTATAATTTGTCAAGTGTTAGTCAATTATAAGCCATAGGATACAAAATTGATTTTGATGTTTCCCATTGATATATAAAAAGATGCCAATAATGATTTAGCATTGAAAGAAATTAGGAAAAATAATATCTATATTTGTATACTAAAAGAGTCCACTCTTTTCAATGCTTGTTTTGTTTCTAATCATAGTGAATCTTCATTATGTCATAAAAGGCTTGGACATGTAAACGTCAAGCTTATCTAAACCATTGCATCCAAAGACCTTGTCCGGAATCTATCAAAAATAAAATATAAAAAACATAATTTTTGTGATGCATGTCAAAAGGGAAAACAAACTAAAGTATCCCATAAGTTGAAGAACAACATTTCTTCATCAACACCACTGGAATTACTTCGTTTAGACTTGTCTGGCCTCATCAACATATCTAGCTTAAATGATAAATCATATACTTTTGTGCTTGTTGATGATTATTCTAAATTTATAGCGACTGTGTTTTTAAGACATAAAAACAACACCTTCAATGAATTTGTAACCTTATGCAAAAGACTATAAACTCAAAAAGGTTGTGTAATAACCTCTATTAGGAGTGATCATGGAGGAGAGTTTGACATTATAAATCAATTTGTCTTGTAGTGTAACAAACATGGCATTGATCATAAATTCTCAGCTCCTAGGACACCTCAATCCAATGGGATAATTGAAAAGAAAAATAGATCACTACAAGAAACGACTAGGGCAATGCTTAATGAGTATTCATTGCCTAATTATTTTTGGATGAAGTTGTAAATATAGCTTGTTATGTATTAAATTAAATAATACTAAGACACATGCTTTCTAAAACCCCATATGACCTATGTTTTAGAAAACTACCTAAAGTTGATTATTTTAGGGTATTCGGATGTAAATGCTTCATCCTAAATACTAAAGATTGTCATAGAAAGTTTGATGCTAAGTCTAATGAAGGAATATTTTTACGATATTCCCCCAATAGTAAAGCATATAGAATTTTTAATAAAAGATCTCTAGTGGTAAAGGAATTTATGAATGTAAGATTTGATGAATCTCTACCTAAAGACATGTATAAACCTCTGGTGTATGATGATGATGGTGTCATTGAATAAAGAAAAGAGTGAATGATGTAACTTTTGAGAAACCACAAGAAAAAGAAGAAATCTTACCCAAAGAAATCATTCCTTATAAAAATCATCCTCATGAACAAATAATAGGAGATTTAGAAAAAAGAGTTCAAATAAGATCTAAAAACCATGTTGCAATCATCTAAAAGATTGAACCCCAAAAAAATTGAAGAAGCACTAAAAGATGGTAACTAAATAATAGCCATGTAAGAAGAATTTCATCAATTTGAAAGGAACAAGGTTTGGGAACTTTTCCCAAAACCTGACCACCACACCATAATTTGTGCCAAGTGGGTTTTTCGAAACAAATTGGATGAGGATGAATAACATTGTAAGGAATAAAGCTGCATTAATAGCTAAGGGATATAGTCAACACGAAGGCATAGATTATGATAAAGCATATGCTCCTATGGCAATATTAGAACCCATTAGAATGCTACTACACTTTGCATGCCATAAAAACTTCAAATTATATCAAATAGATATAAAGAGAGTCTTCCTAAATGGATTTATTCAGGAAGAAGTGTATGTAGCTCAACCTCCTGGTTTTGAAACTCAAAGTTCCTAAACCATATTTTTAAGCTTGAGAAAGCCCTCTATGGACTCAAATAAGCTCCTAGAGCTTGGTATAAGAGATTGAGTACTTTCTTGATTGAAAGTGGCTTCTCAAGAGAAAAGATTGACACAATACTCTTCGTAAAACATAAGAATCAAGACATACTCATCGTACAAATTTATGTGGATGATATCATCTTTGGATCCACTAATGAAGACATGTGTCTTGATTTCAATAAAAAGAAAGTAATGAGTTTGAAATGAGCATGATGGGTGAATTAAATTTTTTTCCTTGGACTTTAGATAAAACAAACATATATTGGCATTTTTGTTAATCAAAGCAAATACACAAAAGAACTACAAAACAAATTTGACATAAATAGTCAAAAATCTTCTAACACAACAGTGAGTGCATCCCTAAAACTCACTAAAGATGAAGATGGTCTTTCAGAGGATGTAACTAGGTATAAAGGCAGGATTAGAAGCCTACTATATCTAATAGCAAGTAGGCCAGGTCAGACATCATGTTTAGTATATGTGCAGGTGCCCTTTTTCAAGCTGATCCCAAGAAATCACATCTCACGACTATGAAAAGAATTTTCAAATATTTAAAAAGCACATCTTATGTGGGACTATGGTATCGTAAATACCAAACTTTGGACCTAGTCAGCTTCTCAGATGCTGATTTTGTCAACTGCTATATTGACAGAAAAGTACCAGTGCTACTTATCATTTCCTTAGTTCATGCCTAGTTTCTTGGTTTCCCGAGAACTGAAACCCCATGGTTCTATCCACCACTGAAGCTAAATATGTTGAGGCTAGTAGGTGTTGTGCAAAAATTCTATGGATGAAACAAAATCTTCAGGACCTTGGAGTAAAGTTTGAAACTGTTTGATAATGTGTGATAATACTAGTACCATAAACTTTAGCAAAAACCCCATTTTGCACTCAAGGGCAAAGTACGTTTATATCCGACACCACTTTCTGCAAGATACCATTCAGAACGACAATGTAAGCCTCGAGTACATCGAAACTAAAAAACAACTTGCAAATATCTTCAAAAAACCCTTTAATGAAGAAAGGTTTTGTGCTCTAAGTAAAGAGCTTGGGATTTGCAATCCTTTTGGGTAAGAAAACTCAATTTTTTTTTTCATTATCAAAACAACCCCTTGTTTTCAAAAACATATACCCACTGAATTATTCTTCAAAAATCCTTTTTTTTTTAAGTCAAATCTAGCCCTTACCGGTTGACCACCAAAACCACCAGTCGACCTCCAAGTCTATCCAAATAGCATATCGGTCGACCTCTAAATTTTGGTTAACCATCACATTCTGACAGAACGATTCACCAATCGACTACCCCCATCAATAGACCGTCGGATACCGACCGAACCATCAACCAATCAACCATCGGACCCAGCTATTCTATCACTTCGTTGACCCTTTAAAAATTGTGAAAACTGCTCTTTTTAAAGCCTCTTTTCTCATTCTTTCTTGCCCTTAAACTCTCCTTGCCCTATTTCAAAAGTTTCTTGCCCCAAAACCCTCCCAAATCTTCACCTCTCCTTCAATCTTATGCAATGGCTTCACTAAGAGCTTCCAAGAAAGAAAAAAAACCACCACTTCTAAGGGTTTTGAGAAGCAAATGAGGAAAGGTTCAAGTTCCATGGATGAATCTATGTGGTTTGCCTCTTCTTTTGCAAAGGAAAGTTGGGAGTTGTTCCATTGAAAGAAGATTGAATAAGTTAGGCTCATCAACCATGAATCCTTGATTACTTATGGAATAGAAGAGCTTTTTACTCTATTGGGATGGAAAGGCATGCTTAGCTTAGCTTTCAAATACTGCCCTCACCTAGTTAGGATGTTTAACTACAATATTTCCATCTCTGGAGTGAATGAATCCCTCCAAATCAAATCTCTTGTGGAAGGGGTTCTATTGGGATTTAAAATGTAACCGCAAGCATACGAATCAGTGTAGCCACGGGTCAAACACAGGGAGAGCAGCCACTTTATTTTTTTACTTCTTTTAATAATGCGAAAGTGAACCGATTAATGGTTGTGATCTAATTCTAATTATCGTCCTAAACATATGTATCTAAAATAATGTCCTAACCATTCGTCATCTAAGAATTTAAAGACGAAAGCCACGCAATTAAAATGAAATAAATAAATAACTGAAAATAAACAACCCACGTAATTTAAAAAAATAATAAAGGGAAAAATACTGAAATAATAATAAAGTAAAAGAAAGGGGAGAATGCTAGAGAGAGACTCACAAGTAGGTTTCTCTACTTAGCCCGAGGGATGCATCATAATATGAGCTTCCCCACTTGACCAGAGAGTCACTCTTACAAGGGTTACTCTATTTGGCTTTAGGAAAAGAGAGACAATTAAAATAAAAATAATAAATTGATGGTTCTATAGCTAGGAGGGGCAAAGCCAACTCATACACTAGCCATGAACCTTAGGAGAAAGGGATAGAAATAATGTAATGACTGAAATTAAAATCTTAAATTAAGAAAGAAAGGGTAGTCAGAAAAGGGAATGAGAGGGGGGAGAGAAGACTACTGAATGAGCCTACTTACTTGAATCAATGCTTGAACTTGAAAGCTTGGGTGATTTGAGATACTACCAGTACTAAAAACCAGATCTGGAATAAAACCAAATCTGAAATTTCTAGCACTAGAGAAAACAAATCTTTAAAAAAAAAATGCTCCACGGCTCGTGATCTTGTCACCTAGATCAAAGCCTAAAACTATAACTTTAAAAATTGCAACTCAATTGCATAAATCATAAACATAAAAGACTGAATAAGAATAAAAGAGTGCTTGCATTAATTGATATAAAAAACTATTACAAAAGTGATTAAAGCAAAAATAGAGAAGAACTAAAACTAAAGAGTGAGAGAAGGAGAGAGAAAAGAAAACTAAACATAAACTAAGGGGAATAATAAAATAGGAGGGGGGAGGAAGGGGCTTTTATAGGTTTTTTTCTTGCCTCCTTCCTTCTACAAGTCTTCTTTAAGAAAAGAAAGAAAATAAAATAAAATTAAATCTTGGTAAAAATCCTCATTCTTTGAGATATTGTGTGAGGAAAGAGAGAATCTGTTTCTAAAATTAACAAATTTTATTCTTTCCTTATAATATTCATCAATATCTTGCAATCTTGATTAAATCAGAAAGGAATCTTTGCATAGCATCTTTAAGATCTTGTGAGGTGGCAAGGAGAGAAAATAATCTTCGGGATTTTGTAGGAGAGAGGATGTGGTACCAATGAGTGAGTCCCACCTTTGGACTGGTTCTTGATTCACGTTAAGCATTTTCTCTCATAGACTTGGAAACTAAAAAAAATAAGAAAAATAAAAGTAGTACTATCCAAAGTAGGGTAAAATGTACACTTATATCCCTAAGATTTCATACATTATTGTGCTCATCAAATTCCCCCATACTGGACTTTTGCTCGTCCTCGAGCAAGTTGCATTTAGCACGTGCAACAAGCCTTTAAATCCCTAAGTTACCCTAGTGGACGAGTTGTGCCTCGTGGGTGTTTGCAGTGAATATACACAAATTTAGAATAAATAAATCCCAACCTTGGCTAAAGGTAAGGCTCATACTGATCCAGAGCAAAGATAATTTTCTTTCAAGGGACCCCCACACTTGAACTTTTATTACCCTTGATCAATTCCAGGCACTAGCATATTTCTTAATTTGGAACTCACTTTGTCTCTTCTAAAACATCCTTATTTTAAGGTAAAACCACTTGTGAAGAAATAAGGAACCAATGACTAAGGTGTTAGAGTGTTTTTTACCAAAACATATTACTAAGCATTAATGACATTTGCATATTTTTTTCTCTTTTTTTTTTTCGCTTAAATTCTATTCTACTCTACTACTTTTGGCTTGAATGACATGGTGGAGCAAACAGCAGACACCCAAGTTACTATGTAGCTTCGCTTTTTGCATATGCCCACAAAGGCAGTGATGCTAGAGTTCCTTCAGAAGTTTCTTCCCAAGGAATTTCGATCAAGATATCACGCTTCCTGAGGCGCAATGCTCTATCTAGTTCCAAGGGAATCAACTATTATTCTTCTTTATACCACATTTCACATTTCATTTAAAATTATGCATTTTTCAACCCATGCCAAATTAAAAAGAATGTCTCAACTCCAAATCAAAAGTACAAGGAACCCACAGACTTACATATGGTCCAACACCATAAAATAGGGGTTTCTTATTTTTCAAAAGAAAGTCCCATCTCAAGACACAGGCTTGTTTCTTTCTTCTCAATAGGGTTTTTATACGTTTAAAATGGGTACCTTAGTCAAAAATTTATTTTCATACATCAAACAACCGAATGGTATGATTATTAGCCAAAATCCAAAGTAAGACTTCATCCTTTAGCATGCTAAAAAAAAAAAAAAAAAAAAAGAAAAACAAATAAAACAAAGTGGAAAAAGTAGAAACTGGTTTTCCTCCCCGACACTTAAGTCATGCAATATCCTCAATGCATGAAAAGAATTAAAAACGAAGACAATGCAAGGGGGTCATACCTGATTAAAAGTTAATCATCAGTGTAAAGAGGTTCATGGAGATCCATGACCTCTTCACTACCAGTATTAGGAAACTCGGGGAATGGTTTCAAACGTTGACCATTAGCCTTCGAAATTACCCCTATTCTTGGATTCAAAATCTCCATAGTCCCATGGGGATATGCATTATAGACAATAAATGGGCCATCCCATCGGATCTAAGCTTACCAGGAAAAAGATGTAATCTAGAGTTGTACAATAAGACCTTATCACCAATTACAAAAGATTTACGCAGAATGTGCTTATCATGGAAAGCTTTGGTCTTTTCCATGTAAATCCTAGAACTTTCATAGGCTTCATTCTTAAGTTCCTCCAACTCTGATAGTTGGAGCCTACGATGAATTCTCGTATCGGACAAATCAAAGTTGAGCTTCTTAATGGCCTAAAAGGCCTTATGCTCCAACTCAACTGGTAAGTGACAAGCTTTCCCATACACCAAATGGTAGGGAGACTAACCAAGATCGATCTTGAATGCAGTCTGATGGGCCCACAAGGCATCAATGAGCCTAAGGGACCAATCATTATGGTTGGGATTAATAGTTTTCTCTAAGATTTGTTTGATCCACCTATTAGACACCTCCACTTGGCCACTAGTTTGGGGATGATAAGGGGTAGATAACTTATGGGTGATCCCATACTTTTTCATTAGGGTCTCAAAAGGCCAATTACAAAAATGAGTACCCCTATCACTAATTATTGCACGTGGTGCACCAAAGCGGGAAAAATGTTCTCTTTTAGAAACAGGACCATTACTTTATGGTCATTAGTTTTACAAGGTATGGCCTCTATCTATTTAGAAACATAATCAATGGCCAAAAGTATGTATAAATTCTCAAAGAAATTAGGGAATGGTCCCATAAAATTGATGCCTCATACGTCAAAGATCTCAACTACCAAAATAGGGTTGTGGGGCATCATGTTCCTCTTATTGATACAGCCAAAAGACTGATAAAAGCATCACTAAAAAGAGTGGGCCAATAAAATCCGCATTGGAGAACCTTTACGGTAGTCTTCTTAGGTCCAAAGTGTCCACCACATGCATGATCATGATAAAAAGAGAGAATAGAATGTTGCTCATGATCAGGAACACATCCTCGAATAATCTGATCCGGACATATCTTAAACAAATAAGGATCATCCCAGAAAAAGTGCTTAACTTGGGAATGAAACCTATACTTATCTTGGGTGGACCAGTGATACGGAGTCACACTTGAAACTAAGAAGTTGACAATGTCAGCAAACCAAGGTTCACTGAACATTGCAAATAACTGTTCATCTAAAAAGTTCTCATTAACTGAAGAATCGACAGTCAAGGAATTGGGAAGCCAGGATAAATTGTCTGCAAATAGGTTTTCAACTCCTTTTTTATCCCTAATTTCTAAATCAAACTTTTGCAAAAGTAAAACCCACCTAATGAGACGGACTTTGGCATCCTTCTTCTGAACTAAGTATCTGAGAGCAGAATGATCAGTATACACCACCACATGTGAACCAACTAAGTAAGACCAAAACTTTTCTAATGCAAACACAACCGCTAAAAATTCTTTTTCAGTGGTCGTATAATTGAGTTATACATCATTTAATGTCTTACTAGCATAATAAATGACAGTGGGCAACTTATTAACCCTTGGACCTAAAATCGCTCCTATGGCAAAATCTGAAGCATCACGCATCAGTTCAAAAGATTCAGTCCAAACAAGTGGTTGAACAATGGGTGCACTGGTAAACTTCTTCTTAAGTTTTTTGAAGGAGTCTAGGCACTCTTTAGAAAACTCAAAAGTTTGATCTTTGGCAAGTAATAAAGTGAGAGGTCGAGCTAACTGACTAAAGTTCTTAATAAACCTTCTGTAGAAGTCCACATGCCCTAGAAAAGATCGGACGTCCTTGACAGATTGAGGAGGTGGTAAATTATCAATTAAATCCACTTTGACTCTATCTACCTTAATTCCCTCCTTGGATAATACATGGCCTAAAACAATACCAGATTTAACTATGAAATGGAAATTCTCCCAATTCAAAATCAAATTCTTAGATTTGCACCTTTTCAAAACTAGAGAAAGATGATGAAGACATTCAGAATAAGAATTCCCATGAATTGAAAAGTCATCCATAAATACTTCTAAGAATTTTTCGACCATGTCAGAAAATATGCTCATTATGCATCATTGGAACGTAGCAGGGGCATTGCAAAGCCCAAAGGGTATATGCCTGTAAGCAAATGTTCCATATGGGCATGTAAAATTTGTTTTATGTTAATCCTCTAAAGCAATTGGGATCTGGTTATAGCCGGAATATCCATCAAGAAAACAATAGTATTCATGTCCAGCTAACCTCTCTAACATCTGGTCAATGAATGGCAATGGGAAGTGGTCCTTCCAGGTTGTCACATTAAGTTTCTTGTAGCCTATGCACACTCTCCACCCAGATTGGACACGGGTTGGAATTAGTTCATTATTGGCATTGGGAGCTACAGTGACACCAGACTTCTTAGGTACTACGTGAACTGGGCTTACCCATTGGCTGTCAGAAATAGGATAAATTATTCCATGATCCAAACACTTTAGAATCTCTTTCTTAATAGCTTCCATCATCACTGGGTTAGCTCTTCTTTGGGGTTCCATGGATGGTTTGGAATCCTCCATAAGATGTATAATGATGTTGCACAATAGAAAGGCTTATACCCTTGATATCAGCCATGGCCCAACCTAGGGTTTTCTTATTATCTTTTAACACTTTAAGTAACTCCTCTTCCTGGCTAGAAGTCAAATTTGAAGAAATTATTATAGGAAGAGTCTGATCAGGCCCTAAGAAAGCATACCTCAAATTAGATGGTAACTCCTTAAGATCTAGCTTAGGATGCTCAACTATGGAAGGTTTGGGAATGGAATTAGAAAGGGGTCCTAAGGGCTCCACAGGTGTGTGAAGACTTAAGACTTCAAAAAAGAAATTTTCACTATCATCATCCAACTCATCCATACACTCTTGGAATTCTGAATCAAAATCAATATCAAAGTTGGTAACTAAATCATCAGAAAAATCCAAAAAATCCTCAAGCATATTGATCTCTTTTTCCATATGTGGTTGCTTGCCTATCCTAAACATGTTAAACTCAACATTTTGGTTACCAAAAGATAATCTTAGGAAACCATTCCGGCAATTGATTAATACATTACTGGTAGCCAAGAATGGTGTTCCTAAAATTATTAGGGCCTCATCCTTGGTTGAGAAGGGCTTGGTATTTAACACAATGAAATCAACAGGGAAAAAAAATTCTCCCACATTTAGTAAGACAACCTCAACCATCCCTTTAGGAATTTTAACAGACCTATCTGCCAACTGAAGAGTAGTTTCAGTGGTTTTCAATTCTCCCAATCCAAGTTGCTTGTACACATGGTAAGGTAAAAGATTCACACTTGCACTAAGGTCAAGTAAAGCAGACTCAATATAGGTGTTGCCTATGACACAAGATTTGGTAGGGCTCCCTGGATCCTTATACTTAGCCGCTATAGGCTAAGTAATTATAGAACTAATGTTTATTGCCAAGAACGCCTTTTTGGGCACACTAGTGATACATTTGTGAGTACACAAATCTTTCAATACCTTTTCACAGGCGGGGATCTGGGATATGGGATCCAAAAGGTGGATGTTCACTTCTACCTTTTTGAAGACTTCTAAAATTTTGTCCATGGAAGCAGTCTTCCTTTTGTTTACCAAGCGATTGGGAAATGGGACAGAATGAACATAAGGACTGTTAGGGATTTGCCCCTGTTCAGAAGAATCATTTTTGGTTTCCTTAACCAAATCATCTTTAGTTTCAGAAAAATCTTTAGGTTCATTAGACGAACCTGAAACAAGAGGCACACTTGTGTCCTCAACTGAAGGAGAGTTAACATGAGTAATAGATGAAGAAGATTTAGGAACGCCCTGTTGGTACTCTCTACCACTGCTAAGGGCATAAACAACATTACATTGGTTAGAGGGCCCTTATTCGGTCTGACCTTGTACTATCTTTAGTGGTGCATTAGTTGATGTTTGTGAACTAACAGGCTGATGATGCATAGGATTAAGCTTTGGTTGACTGGGTAAAGTTCCTTTCTCCCTCTCACGCATAATTGAGACAACTTGAGTGAGTTCTCTCGTAAGATTTTGATGGCTTGTCATGAGGAGGGCGATATTTTTTTTCAAGTCACTTATTCTACTTGCCTCTCCAGTGTTGGTAAACCCAGGGGGTTGCTGATAAGATGATAGGAGAGGGGCCCTAGGAAAACTAGCCTGAGGTCCTACATTTGACCTAGGAAAAGTATTTTGGAAAAAATCTTGTTGTGCAAAGGAAGGCCTTTGGAGTCCAGGTTGACCTTGATTATGAAAATTGGATGGCCCTGCTTGGTTGCCCTGATTCCAAGAGAAATTTGGGTGATTTCTTCATCTTGGATTATAGCTATTACTATATAGATTATTCTGGTATAAGGCATTAACACTATGTTGGGGCATTCTTCTAGAAGATGTCTAGGAGACTAGCACCAAGCACAAATCTTAACCAAATTGACTGATGATGGCTCTTTAGGAACAATAGCCTCAATTCTCTTGATTATGCTATCCAAATGGGCTTCCTTGGCTACTATCACATCCATAAAATATCCTTTTCTTCCTATGGTTCTTTCACTTTCTTGGGTTGATTTCCATTCACGAGTTTTGTCAGCTAAGTCAAGTAAGAATTTTCATACCTTTCCTTCATCTGTAAAGGATGTGAATCCCTCAGGGCACATAGACTCTATCATTTTTTTAGTTGGATAATCAATACCCTCATAAATTATTTGACATAAATGCCATAAGTCTAGGCCATGGTCAGGGCATTCTTGCAGTAGATCCTTAAATCTCTCCATAAGTTTGGAAAATGACTCACTAGGCTTTTGCCTAAACTGAAGGATATCACTCTAAGCTTATTGGTCTTGTGAGTTGGGAAAAACTTCTTAAGGAAGACAACTGTGAAGTGTTCCCATGAGGTTATGGAATTTATGGGTAACTCATACAACTATTTCTTAGCTTGGTCTTTCAATGCAAAAGTGATAAACCTAAGCTTAACAGCATCATCAGAAAGCTATTGGATCTTAATTAGAACACATACCTCTTCAAATTCCCTTAGAAATAGGTATGCATTCTCAGAGGTCAACCCATAGAAATGGGGCAACAAAATGATGTATTGAGATTTGAGTTCAAAATTATTACCCTAGGCTTGTGGTAGAACTATGCAGAAAGGTTGGGCTATTCTAGCAGGGTAGAACCTATCTTTCAGAGATTTAGGTGAAGGGTTTTGCTGTTGGTCTCCCATATTAAAGGGTTTTAGAGAGAGAAAACATATAGGGTCACTACTTATTGGATCTCTTCTTTCTAACTGATTCTTATTATTACGTACCCACCTAACACTTATGCAACAGAAAACTACCCACAACTAAAGTAAGATAAGCACAAAAGAATTGATGGCAAAACTTTTTTTTTAATGATTTTTTTATTTTTTTATTTTTATTTTTTTGGCTTTTTGGGAGCTTACCGACAGGGATCCGGGGTTGCTTAGGTCAATTCCTAAGATACTGCTACAGGGAGAAACCTGTCTTTATCATACTGTGAGGCATGGCGACCTCCACCGATACAACTATTATTGCAAGTTGTTCTTCTCAGGAATTCAATAAAAGAAAAGGAAAAACAAAACAAAGCAAATAAAACACTCCGATTTACTAAAAGAAGGCGAAAAATAACATGAAACTGTCTCCCCGGCAATAACGTCAAAAATTTGTTGAGATTTAAAATGTAACCGCAAGCGTACCGATCAATGTAGCTATGTGTTTTTGATTTAAAATGTAACCGCAAGCATACGGATTAGTGGAGCTACGGGTCGAACACAGGGAGGGCAGTCACTTTATTCTTTATTTCTTTTAATAATGTGAAAGTGAACTGATTAATGGTTGTGATCTAATTCTAATTACCGTCCTAAAAATAACGTCCTAACCATTCGTCATCTAAGAATTTAAAGACGCAAGCCACGCAATTAAAATTAAATAAATAAATAACTGAAAATAAACAACCCACGCAATTAAAAAAATAAAAAATAAATAAAGGAAAAAAAATGCTGAAATAAAAATAAAGTAAAAGAAAGGGGATAAAGCTAGAGAGAGACTCACAAGTAGGTTTCTCTACTTAGCCCGAGGGATGCATCATAATATGAGCTTCCCTACTTGACCAGAGAGTCACTCTTACAAGGGTTACTCTACTTGGCTTTAGGGAAAGGGAGACAATTAAAATAAAAGCAATAAATTGATGGTTCTATGGCTAGGAGGGGCAAAGCCAACACATACACTAGCCATGAACCTTGGGGGAAAGGGATAGCAATAATGTAACGACTGAAAATAAAAATCCTAAATTAAGAAAGAAAGGGTAGTCAGAAGAGGGAATGAGAGGGGGGAGAGAAGACTACTGAAGGAGCCTACTTACTTGAATCAATGCTTGAACTTGAAAAAAAATTGCTCCACGGCTCGTGATCTTGTCACCTAGATCTAAGCCTAGAACTATAACTTAAAAAATTACAACTCAATTGCATAAATCATAAACATAAAAAGAACTGAATAAAAATAAAAGAGTGCTTGCATTAATTGACATAAAAAAAACTATTACAAAAGTGATTAAAGCAAAAATAGAGAAGAACTAAAACCAAAGAGTGAGAGAGGGAGAGAGAGAGCAACTAAAAAAAAACTAGAAGAAGAATGAATTGTCTCCCCTCCTCTTACATGAGTTGTATTTATAGGGAATTGGGACGTAGGGTAACAATTTTCTCTTTCCTAAAAGAGAGAAACCCACAATTGATTGTGAGATCTTTTGAGACCAAAAGTGCTAAGGTGGAGGAGAGAGAAGAGAAATAAATTTCTTATAATTTTTTTTCTTATTTTCTTTCCTTTTTTTTTCTTCTTTTTCTCTCTCCTAGGGACGATTTTTTTCTTCCTTTGTGTGATTTGGACAATCTTTGGTGATGATGTGGAGGAGAGAGAAGATTTGGACAATCTTTGGTTCTCCCTTTTTTTTCTTTCCTTTTTTTTTTCTTCTCTTCTTGCTTCCACGATTTTGCTTGCTTCTAATTTGATGTGGAAATCCCCTCCATGCCCTTAGTGCTTTAAGTGAGTGAAAAGCAGGAAATCTTCAACAAAATTCTCTAAAAAAAACAACCATGAGATTCGAACTTGAGACCTCTTGGTGAGCAAGAGAATTTTGTACACCATAGCTCACCAACTAAGCTAGGTAGTTGTTGTTACCAAAAACAAATCTTTAATCACTTAAAGATGTGGTTCATCGATCCTTGTTGGCATTTGGAGTATTCCTTGTACCTCTGGGACAATTGCAAACGGGCTGGTTCTGCATCTCGGTTCAGTTCTGATCCATTATTCTTTTTCTGACCCGAAAAAGAATAATCATTTGTACGGGTGACCAAACGAATGTGTACTTTTAATTGAACACGTCCATCTTGCTCAGAATTTCGTCCTCTTCGCAACCATGGAAAGAAATAGGACCTCTTTACGTGTAAAATTGAAGATATAGCGCCCGATAGTCCTTAAGGCCTTGAAAATATAAAACCTGCAAAAAGAGAGTAAAACCCAAGGTAGCTCCATTCTAAATATGTAAAATGCATGTTTTACTACCCTAGATTTCACACATAAATGTGCTCATCAGAATTCCCCCACACTTAGACTTTGCTAGTCCTCGAGCAAAACAAAAAGAAAAAGAATAAAGATAAAAAAAAACCTAACTCACTTTCGTAGGAATCACGGTTGCACTTAGCATGTGCAACAAGCCTTTAAACCCCTAGGTCACCCCTAGTGGACGAGTTGTGTCTCGTGGGTGTTTGCAGTGAATATACACCCAAAATTCAGAATAAACAAATCCCAACTTTGGCTAAAGGTAAGGCTCATACCGATCCGGAGCAAAGATAATTTCTCTTACAAGGGACCCCCACACTTGAACTTTTATTACCCTTTATCAATTCCAGGCACTAGCATATTTCTTAATTTGGAACTCACCTCGTCTCTTCCAAAACATCCTTATCTTAAGGCAAAACCACTTGTGAAGAAATAGGGAACCAATGACTAAGGCGTTGGAGTGTTTTTGACCAAACATGTTACCAAGCAATAATGACATTTGCACATTTTTTTTCTTTTTTTTTTCTGCTTAATAAACTCTATTCTACTCCACTACTTTTGGCCTGAATGACATGGTGGAGCAAACACCAGACACCCAAGTTACTATGTAGCTTCGCTTTTTGCATATGTCCACAAAGGCAGTGATGCTAGAGTTACTTCAGAAGTTTCCTCCCAAGGAATTTCGATCAAGACACCACGCTTCCTGAGGCGCAATGCCCTGTCTAGTTCCAAGGGAATCAACTCTTATTCTTCTTTATACCACATTTCACATTTCATTTAAAATTGTGCATTTGTCAACCCATGCCAAATTAAAAAAAAGGTCTCAACTCCAAATCAAAAGTACAAGGAACCCACAGACTTACATATGGTCCATCACCATAAAACAGGGGTCTCTTATTTTTCAAAAGAAAGTCCCATCTCAAGACACATGCTTGTTTCTTTCTTCTCAACAGGGTTTTTATACGTTCAAAATGGGTACCTTAATCAAAAATTTTATTTTCATACATCAAGCAACCGAATGGTATGATCATTAGCCAAAAGCCAAAGTAGGACTTCATCCTTAGCAAGCTCAAAAAATAAAAAGAAAAACAAACAGAACAAAGTGAAAAATAAATAAATAAATAAATAAAAACTGGTTTCCCTCCCCCACACTTAAGTCATGCAATGTCCTCAATGCATGGAAAAAATTAAAAGCAAAGACAATGCAAGGGGGTCATACCTGAATAACAGTTAGTCATCAGTGTAAAGAGGTTCATGGAGATCCATGACCTCTTCACTACTAGTAGTAGGAAACTCGAGGAACGGTTTCAAACGCTGACCATTAACCTTCGAAATTACCCCTGTTCCTGGATTCAAAATCTCCACAGCCCCATGGGGATATACATTATGAACAATAAATGGGCCATCCCATCGGGATCTAAGCTTACCAGGAAAAAGATGCAATCGAGAGTTGTACAATAAGACCTTATCACCAATTGCAAAAGATTTACGCAGAATGTGTTTATCATGGAAAGCTTTGGTCTTTTCCTTGTAAATTCTAGAACTTTCATAGGCATCATTCCTAAGTTCCTCCAACTCAGATAGTTGGAGCCTACGATGAATTCCCGCATCAGACAAATCAAAGTTAAGCTTCTTAATGGCCCAAAAGGCCTTATGCTCCAACTCAACTGGTAAGTGACAAGCTTTTCCATACACCAAACGGTAGGGAGACTGACCAAGGTCGGTCTTGAATGCAGTCCGATGGGCCCACAAGGCATCAATGAGCCTAAGGGACCAATCCTTACGGTTGGGATTAACAGTTTTCTCCAAGATTTGTTTGATCTGCCTATTAGACACCTCCACTTGGCCACTAGTTTGGGGGTGATAAGGGGTAGATAACTTATGAGTGACCCCATACTTTTTCATTAGGGCCTCAAAAGGCCGATTACAAAAATGAGTACCCCTATCACTAATTATTGCACGTGGTGCACCAAAGCGGGAAAAAATGTTCTCTTTGAGAAACTGGACCACCACTTTGTGGTCATTAGTTTTACAAGGTATGGCCTCTATCCATTTAGAAACATAATCAACGGCCAAAAGTATGTACAAATTCCCAAAAGAATTAGGGAATGGTCCCATAAAATCGATGCCCCATACATCAAAGATCTCAACTACCAAAATAGGGTTGAGGGGCATCATGTTCCTTTTATTGATACGGCCAAAAGACTGGCAGGCAGGGCAAGCCTTGCAAAAATCAAAAGCATCTCTAAAAAGAGTGGGCCAATAAAATCCGCATTGGAGAACCTTTGCGGCAGTCTTCTTAGGTCCAAAGTGTCCACCACATGCATGATCATGACAAAAAGAGAGAATGGAATGTTGCTCATGATCAGGAACACATCGTCGGATAATCTGATCTGGACATATCTTAAACAAATAAGGATCATCCCAGAAAAAGTGCTTAACTTGGGAATGAAACCTATACTTATCTTGGGTGGACCAGTGATCCGGAGTCACACCTGAAACTAAGAAGTTGACAATGTCAGCAAACCATGGTTCACTGGACATTGCAAATAATTGTTCATCTGGAAAGTTCTCGTTGACTGGAGAATCAACAGTCAAGGAATTGGGAAGCCGGGATAAATGGTCTGCAACTAGGTTTTCAACTCCTTTCTTATCCCTAATTTCTAAATCAAACTCTTGCAAAAGTAAAACCCACCTAATGAGACGGGCTTTGGCATCCTTCTTCTGAACTAGGTATCTGAGGGCAGAATGATCAGTATACACCACCACATGTGAACCAACTAAGTAAGACCGAAACTTTTCTAATGCAAACACAACAGCTAAAAATTCTTTTTCAGTGGTTGTATAATTGAGTTGTGCATCATTTAAGGTCCTACTAGCATAGTAAATGACAGTGGGTAACTTATTAATCCTTTGACCTAAAACTGCTCCTATGGCAAAATCTGAAGCATCACACATCAGTTCAAAAGGTTCAGTCCAAACAGGTGGTTGAACAATGGGTGCATTGGTCAACTCCTTCTTAAGTTGCTTGAAGGATTCTAGGCACTCTTTGGAAAACTCAAAAGTCTGATCTTTGACAAGTAATGAGGTGAGAGGTCGGGCTAACTGACTAAAGTTCTTAATAAACCTTCTGTAGAAGCCTGCATGCCCTAGAAAAGACCGAACATCCTTAACAGATTGAGGAGGTGGTAAATTATCAATTAAATCCACTTTGGCTCTATCTACCTTAATTCCCTCCTTGGATATTACATGGCCTAAAACAATACCAGATTTAACCATAAAATGACATTTCTCCCAATTCAAAACCAAATTCTTAGATATGCACCTTTTCAAAACTAGGGAAAGATGATGAAGACATTCAGAATAGGAATTCCCATGAATTGAAAAGTCATCCATAAATACTTCTAAGAATTTTTCGACCATGTCAGAAAAAATGCTCATCATGCATCGTTGGAACGTAGCAGGGGCATTGCAAAGCCCAAAGGGCATACGCCTGTAAGCAAATGTTCCATATGGGCATGTAAAAGTGGTCTTATGTTGGTCCTCTAAAGCAATTGGGATTTGGTTATAGCCGGAATATCCATCAAGAAAGCAATAGTATTCATGTCCAGCTAACCTCTCTAACATCTGGTCAATGAATGGCAATGGGAAGTGGTCCTTCCAGGTTGCCGCATTTAACTTCCTGTAGTCAATGCACACACGCCATCCTGTTTGGACACGGGTAGGGATCAACTCATTATTGGCATTAGGAACTACAGTCACACCAGACTTCTTAGGCACTACGTGAACTGGGCTTACCCATTGGCTGTCAGAAATAGGATAAATTATTCCATGATCCAAGCACTTTAGGATCTCTTTCTTAATGGCTTCCATCATCACTGGGTTAGCTCTTCTTTGGGGTTCCGTGGATGGTTTGGAATCCTCCATAAGATGTATATGATGTTGCACAATAGGAAGGGCTTATACCCTTGATATCAGCCATGGTCCAACCTAGGGCTTCCTTATTATCTTTTAACACTTTAAGTAACTCCTCTTCCTGGCTAGAAGTCAAATTTGAAGAAATTATTACAGGAAGAGTCTGGTCAGGCCCTAGGAAAGCATATCTCAAATTAGATGGCAACTCCTTAAGATCTAGCTTAGGGGGCTCAACTATGGAAGGTTTGGGAATGGAATTGGAAAGGGGTCCTAAGGGCTCCACAAGTGTGTGAAGACTCAAGACTTCAGAAAAGAAATTTTCACTATCATCATCCAACTCATCCATACACTCTTGGAATTCTGAATCAAAATCAATATCAAAGTTGGTAACTAAATCATCAGAAAAATCCAGAAAATCCTCAAGCATATTGATCTCTTCTTCCATATGTGGTTGCTTGCCAATCCTAAACATGTTAAACTCAACAGTTTGGTTACCAAAAGATAATCTTAGGAAACCATTCCGGCAATTGATTAATGCATTACTGGTAGCCAAGAATGGTCTTCCTAGAATTATTGGGATCTCATCCTTGGTTGAGAAGGGCTTAGTATCTAACACAATGAAATCAACAGGGAAAATAAATTCCCCCACCTTTAGTAAGACATCCTCAACCATCCCTTTAGGAATCTTAACAGACCTATCTGCCAACTGAAGAGTAGTTCCAGTGGCTTTCAATTCTCCCAATCCTAGTTGCTTGTACACATGGTAAGGTAAAAGATTCACACTTGCGCCAAGGTCAAGTAAGGCATGCTCAATATAGGTGTTGCCTATGACACAAGATATGGTAGGGCTCCCTGGATCCTTATACTTGGCTGCTATAGGCTGAGTAATTATGGAACTAATGTTACCTGCCAAGAACGCCTTTTTGGGCACACTAGTGATACGTTTGTGAGTACACAAATCTTTCAGTACCTTTGCATAGGCGGGGATCTGGGATATGGCATCCAAAAGAGGGATGTTTACTTCTACCTTTTTGAAGACTTCTAAAATTTTGTCCATGGAAGCAGTCTTCTTTTTGTTTACCAAGCGATTAGGAAATGGGACAGGATGAACATAAGGACTGTTAGGGATTTGCCCCTGTTCAGAAGAATCATTTTTGGTTTCCTCAACCAAATCATCTTTAGTTTCAGAAAAATCTTTAGGTTCATCAGACGAACCTGGAACAAGAGGCACATTTGTGTCCTCAACTGAAGAAGAGTTAACAGGAGTAATAGATGGGGAAGATTTAGGAACGCTCTGTAGGTACTCTCTACCACTCCTAAGGGCATAAACAACATTACATTGGTTAGAGGGCCCTTGTTGAGTCTGACCTTGTACTATATTCAGTGGTGCATTAGTTGGTCCTTGTAAACTAACAGGCTGATGATGCCTAGGGTTAGGCTCTGGTTGACTGGGTAAAGTTCCCTTCTCCCTCTCACGCATAATTGAGACAACTTGGGTAAGTTCTCTCGTAAGATTTTGATGGCTTGTCATGAGGAGGGCCATATTTTTTTCCAAGTCACTTATTCTACTTGCCTCTCCAGTGTTGGTAAACCCAGGGGGTTGCTGATAAGATGATAGAAGAGGGGCCCTAGGAAAACTCGCCTGAGGTCCTACATTTGACCTAGGAAAAGTATTTTGAGAAAAAGATTGTTGTGCAAAGGGAGGCCTTTGGGGTCCAGGTTGACCTTGATTATAGAAATTGGAAGGTCCTGCTTGGTTGCCCTGATTCCAAGAGAAATTTGGGTGATTTCTCCATCCTGGATTGTATGTGTTACTATATGGATTATTCTGGTATAAGGCATTAACACTATCATTAGAAGTGCCCCCAGAGGTGTTGGGGCATTCTTCTATGACATGTCCAGGGGACTGGCACCAAGCACAAATCTTAACCAAATTGACTGATGATGGCTCTCTAGGAACAATAGCCTCAATCCTCTTGATTAGGCTATCCAAATGGGCTTCCTTGGCTACTATCCCATCCACAAAATATCCTTTTCCTCCTATGGTTCTTTCACTCTCTTGGGTTGATTCCCACTCACGGGTTTTGTCAGCTAAGTCAAGTAAAAATTCCCATGCCTTTCCTTCATCTGTAAAGGATGTGAATCCCTCAGGGCACATAGACTCTATCATTTGTTTAGTTGGGTAATCAATACCCTCATAAATTATTTGACATAAATGCCATAGGTCTAGGCCATGGTGAGGGCATTCTTGGAGTAGATCCTTGAATCTCTCCATAAGTTTGGAAAATGACTCACTAGGCTTTTGCCTAAACTGAAGGATATCACTTCTAAGCTTATTGGTCTTGTGAGTTGGGAAAAACTTCTTAAGGAAGACAACTGTGAACTGTTCCCATGAGGTTATGGAATTTGTGGGTAACCCATACAACCACTTCTTAGCTTGGTCTTTCAATGCAAAAGTGATAAACCTAAGCTTAACAGCATCACCAGAAAGCTGTTGGATCTTAATTAGAACACATACCTCTTCAAATTCCCTTAGAAATAGGTATGCATCCTCAGAGGTCAACCCATGGAAGTGGGGCAACATAGTGATGTATTGAGATTTGAGTTCAAAATTATTGCCCTGGGCTTGTGGTAGAACTATACAGGAAGGTTGGGCTGTTCTAGCAGGGTAGAACCTATCTTTCAGAGATTTAGGTGAAGGGTTTTGCTGTTGGTCTCCCATATTGAAGGGTTTTAAAGAGAGCAAACGTATAGGGTCACTACTTGTTGGATCTCTTCTTTCTAACCGATTCTTAGTATTACGTACCCACTTAACACTCATGCAACAGAAAAACTACCCACAACTAAAGTAAGACAAGCACAAAAGAATGGATAGCAAAACTTTTTTTTTTTTGATTATTTTTGATTTTTTTTTTTGCTTTTTGGGAGCTTACCGGCAGGGATCCGGGGTTGCTCAGGTCAATTCCTGAGGTACTGCTACAGGGCGAAACCTGTCTTTATCATACTGTGAGGCATGGCGACCTCCACTGATACAACTATTATTGCAAGTTGTTCTTCTCAGGAATTCAATAAAAGAAAAGGAAAAATATAAAACAAAGCAAACAAAGCACTCCGATTTACCAAAAGAAAGTGAAAAATAACATGGAACTGTCTCCCCGGCAACGGCGCCAAAAACTTTTTTGAGATTTAAAATGTAACCGCAAGCGTACGGATCAGTGTAGCTACGGGTCGAACACAGGGAGAGCAGCCACTTTATTTTTTTATTTCTTTTAATAATGCGAAAGTGAACTGATTAATGGTTGTGATCTAATTCTAATTACCGTCCTAAAAATAACGTCCTAACCATTCGTCATCTAAGAATTTAAAGACGCAAGCCACGCAATTAAAATTAAATAAATAAATAACTAAAAATAAACAACCCACGCAATTAAAAAAAATAAATAAATAAATAAAGGAAAAAATGCTGAAATAAAAATAAAGTAAAAGAAAGGGGATAAAGCTAGAGAGAGACTCACAAGTAGGTTTCTCTACTTAGCCCGAGGGATGCATCATAATATGAGCTTCCCTACTTGACCAGAGAGTCACTCTTACAAGGGTTACTCAACTTGGCTTTAGGGAAAGGGAGACAATTAAAATAAAAGTAATAAATTGATGGTTCTATGGCTAGGAGGGGCAAAGCCAACACATACACTAGCCATGAACCTTGGGGGAAAGGGATAGCAATAATGTAACGACTGAATAAAAATCCTAAATTAAGAAAGAAATGGTAGTCAGAAGAGGGAATGAGAGGGGGGAGAGAAGACTACTGAAGGAGCCTACTTACTTGAATCAATGCTTGAACTTGAAAAAAAATTGCTCCACGGCTCGTGATCTTGTCACCTAGATCTAAGCCTAGAACTATAACTTAAAAAATTACAACTCAATTGCATAAATCATAAACATAAAAAGGCTGAATAAGAATAAAAGAGTGCTTGCATTAATTGACATTAAAAAAAAACTATTACAAAAGTGATTAAAGCAAAAATAGAGAAGAACTAAAACTAAAGAGAGAAAGAGGAAGAGAGAGAGCAACTAAAGAAAACTAGAAGAAGAATGAATTGTGTCTCCTCCTCTTTCATGAGTTGTATTTATAGGGAATGGAGAGGTAGGGTAACAATTTTCTCTTTCCTAAAAGAGAGAAACCCACAATTGATTGTGAGATCTTTTGAGTCCAAAAGTGCTAAGATGGAGGAGAGAGAAGAGAGAAATAAATTTTGAGAAATTTCCTATAATTTTTTGCTTATTTTCTTTCCTTTTTTTTTCTAATTTATTTTTCTTCTTTTTCTCTCTCCTAGGGACGAATTTTCTTCTTCTTTGTGTGATTTGGACAATATTTGGTGATGATGTGGAGGAGAGAGAATATTTGGACAATCTTTATTTCTCCCCTTTTTTTTCTCTTTCCTTTTTTTTTTCTTCTCTTCTTGCTTCCACGATTTTCCTTTCCTTTTTTTATTTTTTTCTTCTTGTGCAAGAACCCTTCCACGATTTTGCTTGCTTCTAATTTGATGTGAAAATCTCCTCCATGCCCTTAGTGCTTTAAGTGAGTGAAAAGCAGGAAATCTTCAACAAATTCTCTAAAAAAAACAACCATGAGATTCGAACTTGAGACCTCTTGGTGAGCAAGGGAATTTTGTACACCATAGCTCACCAACTAAGATAGGTAGTTGTTGTTACCAAAAACAAATCTTTAATCACTTAAGGATGTGGTCCATCGATCCTTGTTGGCATTTGGAGTATTCCTTGTACCTCTGGGACAATTGCAAACGGGCTAGTTCTACATCTCGGTTCAGTTCTGATCCATTATTCATTTTCTGACCCGAAAAGAATAATCATTTGTACGGGTGACCAAACGAATGTGTACTTTTAATTGAACACGTCCATCTTGCTCAGAATTTTATCCTCTTCGCAACCATGAAAAGAAATAGGACCTCTTTATGTGTAAAATTGAAGATATAGCGCCCGATAATCCTTAAGGCCTTGAAAATATAAAATCTGCAAAAAGAGAGTAAAACCCAAGGTAGCTCCATTCTAAATATGTAAAATGAATGTTTTACTACCCTAGATTTCACACATAAATGTGCTCATCACCTGGTCGGCCTTAGACATGCCTGGAATAGACCGAGAGGTAATAGAGCATCATCTGAGTGTCAACCCAGCAAAGAAGTCGGTGCAATAGAAGAAGAGGACCTTCACCCCCGAAAAGCAGTAGAAAAATATATGAAGAAGTAAAGAAGTTGCTGAAGGCCCAGTTCATCCACGAGATCCAATACCCGGAGTAGATATCCAACGTGGTGATGGTCCCGAAGGCAAATGGAAAGTGGAGGATCTGCATCGACTTCACTGACCTGAATAAGGCCTGCTCAAAGGACGGATACCCCCTGCCGAAAATAGACCTCCTCATCGATGCCACGGTAGGATACGAGGCACTGAGCTTCATGGATGCGTACTCGGGGTACAATCAGATCAAGATGTCTGAGGGTGATGTCCCAAAGACATCCTTCGTGACCGAGGGGGCTTGTACTACTATGAAGTCATGCCCTTCGGGCTAAAAAACTCAGGGGCCACCTATCAAAGTTTGGTGAATAAAATATTCAAGGGGATGATCGGCATAACCATGGAGGTATACGTGGACGATATGCTTGTAAAAATCTTGAAGGCAGAACAACACATTTAAGACTTAGAAAAGGTGTTCCAGGTGTTGAGGCAGTACAGTATGGAGCTGAACCCGGCAAAGTGCGCATTCGGAGTATCCTTGGGAAAGTTCCTCAACTTTATTGTCTCAGAGAGGGGAATTGAAGCCAATCTGATGAAAATACAAGCCATTCGAGACATGAGGTCACCCCAGAATGTAAAGCAAGTCTAGGAGCTAATAGGCAGAGTCACCACCCTAGGGCGATTCCTGTCTCGATCGGCTGACAGATGCCTCCCCTTCTTCAAAGCCTTGAAGGGACGCAAAAAGTTTGAATGGTCGGAGGAATGTGAAAAGTCCTTTGAACAACTGAAGGAGTACTTGGCTGCACCCCCACTGCTGATAAAGCCAAACATCGGGGATACCTTGCAATTGTACCTTACTGTATCAGCAGTAGCTGTAAGTGCGGTACTAACGAAAGAAGAAGGAAGGCAACAACGGCAGATATACTACGTTAGCCAAACCCTGCTAGATGCTGAAACAAGATACAGAAAGACAGAGAAAGTGGCATACGCCTTGGTAACAACGGCAAGAAAGTTGAGGCCCTATTTTCAATCACATACAATATGCGTATTCACAGACCAGCCCCTGAAGAAGATACTGTAGCGGCCAGATATGTACGGTCGCCTGGTAAACTGGGCCATAGAGTTGGGAGAATTCGACATCCAATACTAATCGAGAATCATAAAAAAAGCACAGGCCCTCACAGACTTCATAGCCGAGACGACGCTCCCTGATGATCCCCAGGAATCTTTCGAGGACCGAGGAGAAAAGGCTTGGGCTTTGTATGTGGATGGTGCTTCTAACAGAGCGGGAAGCGACGCAGGGATCATATTGGTCAGCCCCAGAGGTTTCAAGATCGAGTATGCCCTACGGTTCGACTTCGATGCCTCCAACAACGAAGCAGAGTACGAAGCGTTAATAGCCAGAATTAATCTGGCATGGGCTTTGATGGTGTAGGAGCTGGTGGTGCATAGTGATTCACAGCTCGTGGTACGACAGGTGAATGGAGACTACGAAACTAAAGAACAAAGGATGGCTAGGTACTTAAAGACAGTGCGAGAAAGAATAACAGCCTTTAAGGAATTCGAGGCAAGGCAGGTGCCACGAGAAGAGAATACTAGTGTAGACGCACTGTCGTAGTTGGCCACCTTCGACTTAGCAGACCTTGAACGATCAGTGTATTTTGGAGTACTACCACAGCCGAGTACAGAAAGACCCCAAGAGGTATTACCTGTAGGCATGGTTTTAAGTATCTCCGATACCGATACGATACCCTCCGATACGTATCTTAAATTTAGTCGGTTGATACGATACACACCGATACGATACATTGAATTTTTTAAATCATTTCGTATCAATATATATCCTACAATACATACCGATATGCATCAATACACCACTAATACACATCGATACGATATGACATGCCTCGATACGACTCTATGAAAAATATAAAATTGAGGTAAAAGGTACGTTTCGGTATGTATTGGTACGTATCGGTGAGTATCGGTATGTATCGATTGGTACGTATCGGTATATATCAGCACGTATCGGTGAGTATCGATATATATATATCGGTATGTATTGGTGAGTATCGGTGAGTATCGATACGTATCGGTGCTACGGTCATATAATGGCCAATATGGGTAATTTTTCAGAAAAAAACGATTTTTTGATGGGTTTTTGTTCCAAAGTTGTTGTCAGCCATATTTTTCCCTAACTAAAGTGGAAATCAAGGTTGGGAACAAGGATTTTACATTTATGGGACAACTACAGACCTTGAATTCTTAGTACGATACCCTCAATTTAGTGTTTATGCATAATACATGTTATCAATAGCTTTTTTTAACAAATTCTTTATGCAAAAGTGTTTAAGAAAATGTTTTCTATCCATTTATGTGTGTATCTTTAGCGTATCTTAGTGTATCTCCGATACGATACGATACCCTCCGATACGTATCTTAATTTTGACCGACCGATACAACGACCGATACCGATACTTTAATCCTTGCCTGTAGGCAAACACAACCATAGCTGGATGGATGCCATAACCGAATACCTAAAGGAAGGAAAGCTCCCCGAGAATAGGGACGAGGCAAGGAAAGTATGACTGAGGTCAGCACACTTCCTTCTGAAGGATGAGACACTGTACAAAATAGGGTTCACCGTGCCGTACCTCAAGTGCCTGAACCCCGCCGATGGCGAATATGCACTTCGAGAAGTGCATGAAGGGATATGCGACCAACACTTGGGAGCCTGGGCCTTGGCACATAAAGTTCTAAGGCAGGGCCTATTTTGGCCGACAATAAGGAAGGACGTAGAATCATTAGTCAGGAAGTGCGTCAAGTGCCAGATGTTCGCCCCCATCCCTAGGCAGCACTCTACCGAGCTCTCATCCCTATCAAGCCCGATACCATTCGCCATGTGGGGAATGGACATCCTGGGCCCATTCCCCCTGGCCACGAGACAAAGGAAGTTTGTAGTGGTGGCGGTAGACTACTTCACGAAATGGGTAGAGGCCGAAGCACTGGCGATGATATCCGAAAAGAATGTAAGGAACTTCTTCCAGAGGGCGGTAGTCTATTGATTTGAAATCCCTCGGGTGGTGGTAACGGACAATGGAACTCAGTTTGCCAACCCGACTTTCAGTTTGTTTTGTGATGCCCTCGGTATTGACCACAAGAAAACATCTATCCGTTATCCATCGACCAATGGGCTGACAGTGGTAACCAATCGTACTCTGCTCCAAGGAATAAAGAAGAGACTGGATGGTGCCAAAGGGCTATGGGCAGATGAGTTGTATAATATCCTCTGGGCTTACCACACAACTGAGAGGTCGGCCACCGGAGAAACACCCTTCATTTTAACTTACGACACCGAAGCTATACTTCCGGTGGAGGTAAGGGCCGAAACCCATCGGATTCAGTACTACAATGAAGAAGAAAACGATAAAGGACTCTGAGCGAATTTAGACCTCTTGACCGAAGTCAGGGACACCTCACAAGAAAGGATTACCGCCTACCAGTAGAGGGTTGCGAGGCACTATAACTCCAAAGTCCGAAAGAACGAGTACAAAATGGGTGACCTCGTCCTTAGAAGGGCAGAAATATTAGACCCGAGGCATCAAGGAAAGCTAGCTCCAAATTAGGAAGGTCCTTATAGAGTCTCAAGGGTAATACGATTGGGTTCCTATCACCTGGAGACTATGGGGGGAGAGAGGGTACCCCGATCGTGGAACCTGAAAAACTTAAGAAAATTCTACCAGTAGTGAAGTAGCAAGCAATCACATTTTGTAATTTTTTGCTCCTAAGAACTTTCTTGTTGTAACTCCTCATCCTAAGCTCTTCGGATGATTTTACTTATGAAAAATATATAAGCTGGTTTACGGCAATTGATAGGAATTCTCCTGTTTGGTGGCTTTAGCTTTGCCGAAGGTCTTTACCTCTGTCATCACCACAGTTATTGATCAAGGCGAAGCCGAAGGAAACTTGATGAAGGGATACAGCCAAAGGTCCCTACCTCGGTTGGGAGCTCAGGCGCAGGTCGAGCTGAGCTGATCGAAGGCCACCACCTCGGTTGGGAGATCAGGCTAAGGCCGAGCAGACCTCTCCAAAGGTCACAACCTGGGTTGGGAGCTCAGGCCAAGGCTGAGTGGACCTGACCGAAGGTCCTTACCTCGGTTGGGAGCTCAGGTGAAGGTCGAGCTGAGCTGACTGAAGGCCACCACCTCTGTTAGGGGTTCTGGCTAAGGCCGAGCAGACCTAACCGAAGGTCACCACCTCGGTTGGGAGCTCAGACATAGGCCGAGCGGACTTGACCGATGGTCCTTACCTTGGTTGGGAGCTCAGGCTAAGGCCGAGCTGACCTGATCGAAGGTCACAACCTCAGTAGGGGGCTCTGGTAAAAGTCGAGCTGACCTGACCGAAGGCCCTCACCTCGGTTGGGAGCTCAGGCTGAGGCCGAGATGACCTGACCGAAGGTCCCTACCTCAGTTTGGGGCTCAGGCCAAGGCCGAGCGGACCTGATCGAAGGTCATAACCTCGGTTGGGAGCTTAGGCCAAGGTCGAGTGGACCTGACCGAAGGTCTTAACCTCGATTGGGAGCTCAGGCCAAGGCCGAGCGGACATAATTGAAGGTCCTACATCGGTTGTGAGCTCAGGCAAAGTCGAGCGAACTTAACCGAAGGTCCTTACCTCAGTTGGGGGCTCTTGCTAAGGTCGAGCTGACCTGACCGAAGGTCACAACCTCGATAGGCTCTGGTAAAAGCCAAGCGGACCTAACTGAAGGTACTTACCTCGATTTAGGGCTCTTGCTAAGGTCGAGCTGACCTGACTGAAGGTCACAACCTCAGCAGGGGGCTCCGACAAAAGCCAAGCAGACCTGATCGAAGGCCGTCACCTCGATTGGGAACTCAGGCCGAGGTCGAGCTACCCTGAACGAAGGTTCCTACCTCGGTTAGGGGCTCAAGCCAAGGCTGAGCGGACCTGACTGAAGGTCATAACCTTGGTTGGGAGCTCAGGCCAAGGCCGAGCAGACCTGACCGAAGGTCTTAACCTCGGTTGGGAGCACAGGCTAAGGCCGAGCAGACCTAACCAAAGGCCCTCACCTCGGTTGGGAGCTAAGGCGGAGGCTAAGATGACCTGACCGAAGGTCCCTACCTCAGTTGGGCGCTCAGGCTAAGGTGAGAGGACCTGACCGAAGGTCATTACCTCGACTGGGGGCTCAGGCAAAAGCAGAGCAAATCTGACCAGGGTCCTTACCACGGGTGGGGCTCTGGTTAGGCCCGAGCATACCTGACCGAAGGTCTCGGTCTCAAGCAAAATTAAAGCCCAAGCCAAAGGAATAAGGCCGAAGGGATGCATGAATGAGAAAAAATGACGAAAAACTTAATTACTCCCACAGGAAGAGCCTCCTGGTGAGAGTAAGGGGGCTATTGGTACGGCCAAATCGATTGCCCAGTAGGGTAAGAACACATGGTATCTAAGGAAAAGACACGTGTCACTCACCTATTAGAGGCTGCAAGGAGTCTGACCGCGTCAACCATGTGAAGAGAATATTCCCCACGAAGGGGATAAGACATCTCTGCTTAGGACTCGAAGAGGAAAGGAGGTGAACCCGAGGAGGACTCCTCCAAGGGAAAGAGAAACCCTAAACCCTAAGGACTATAAGAGAGGGCCCGAGCGGTGGAATAAAGGTATGCAGAAAAAACCCACACCATTACCCTTGTAAAAAGCTGTGCGGCCAATCTCTAACTTGGGCGTCGGAGGACTAACCCTGGATAAACATCCAGACCACTGCCTTCTGTATTTGTGCAGGATCAACTCATACGGATTTTTGACAGCAACAATATGTATCTAAAATAACGTCCTAACCATTCGTAATCTAAGAATTTAAAGACGCAAGCCACGCAATTAAAAAGCAATGAAGAAAAAAATGCTGAAATAAAAATAAGGTAAAAGAAAGGGAATAAAGCTAGAGAGGGACTCACAAGTTGGTTTCTCTACTTAGCTCGAGGGATGCATCATAATTTGAGCTTCCCTACTTGACCAGAGAGTCACTCTTACAAGGGTTACTCTACTTGGCTTTAGGAAAAAAATAAACAATTAAAATAAAAACAATAAAATGATGGTTCTATGGCTAGGAGGGGCAAAGTCAACACATACACTAGCCATGAACTTTGGGGGAAAGGGATAGCAATAATGTAATGACTGAAATTAAAATCCTAAATTAAAAAGAAAGGGTAGTCAGAAGAGGGAATGAGAGAGAGGAGAGAAGACTACTGAAGGAGCCTACTTACTTGAACTTCAACCCTTGAACTGAAAACTTGATTGATTTGAGATACTACCAATACTAAAAAACACATCTGGAATAAACTAAATCTGAAATTTCTTGTACTAGAGAAAACAAATCTGAAGAAAAAA
>NW_024868862.1:0-3428 GCF_013358625.1 Macadamia integrifolia
TATCAAGTTGCTCAGCTTGTTGCCAAAACTTTTCTTTTTGTCTTCCCATTTTTCCTATTTGTTAAAAGTTGAAACACAAAAAAAAAAAAAAAACAACATAAATCATTTCATATAAACAAACAAATACATCTGATATTAATAACTACATTACATAAGCAAATAGCCTCTGAATAATTAAAGAATCAAGTTTTCAAGTCCCACTAACATGCATAGCCTTTTACAATGCATGACCAAAGGTACAATACAATCAACAGAGAAAAATAAGCATCAAACAGCTCTTCACTCAAAATTGCATTCTTTCCTTTAATTTTCCAACCCAAAGCTATCAAAATAGTAGACCCAGCCCCTATGCCACATTCAATATGCCCCTATTTTTGTACAATGGCATGGAGATATTACTAGATTCACCTAGTTTGTACTGGCAAAGGGAAAGCACAAGAATGCAAATAGAGAGAAGTGCAACAGGTGCAAACAACAGTAAATTATCTTGCATTTACTGCCATCTTTCAATAGAAGAAACAATAGTAAACAGACAGAGATTTCTACTGCCATCTTTCAATAGAAGAAATAACAGGTTCAAAACAACAGGTGCAAACAACAGTAAAGTTGGGATAACAGGTTCAGCACTAACCAGTCCTCTCGAAGGAAAAATGTTCAGAATTTTTCAAAGAATGCAGTTCGGCACCCGTCGGCCGCCGCACCCTGGCCCTGAGTCCCTGTCTCCCTGACCTCACGAGGCAGGGAATGATGAACAAATGCTACAGTGACGTTAAGTTCTGCAGAAAAATTCTGTATCATCTACTCGTTGAAAAAACAAACAAAGAAACTCAAGATTGGTACCGGAACGTATTACCCCCCCACCCTTTTTTTAAAAAACAGAAACTTCTCAAAAGTGTATTTAAATGTGTTGATTTTCTGTATGCCTAGTTTCAAAGTCAAATTACATTGTTAAATGTCAATAACCAACAAAAGGAATAAATCCACCTGAGTAATATGAACAAACAAAGCAACATAAACCCCGTCATGAACATTGGTAACCCTGGCATAGCACCTCATGGGGAGCTAACATTAATGGTCAAGGACTGCCATGGCAATTAATTATAGGAACTATTGTCTCAATATCATTAGTTTCCTATCCCAGTCTTCAGGACCAGGAACATTAAAGCTCTGTTTCACCATTCCACTGTAACTCTCAGAAAATAATTGTTTTTATTGTTCTCTTCATTCTTTAATCCATGTTTTTTCCCACCTTTTAGTTTCTCCTTTGAATACTATCTTGAACTTCCACATTGTTTAGTAGTTAGGCTAGAACTAGCAAGTTTTTCTTGCAGTTAAGGTCACAATGCAAATAGACTTCGATCATCCGAAAAAAAAAGAAAACCCCCCAAACAATATCAATTCGATCGATTGCCAGAAGTATCAGAAAACAAAAAGAGAACTAAAATCAAAATCTAAATATAAGGAAATCAGTAAGAAGAGATACCATGAGAAAGCGAAGACGAGTTACAGAAAACCAGCGAGTAGCTTCTACCAGAAGTGAGAATTCAAAGATCTGGAAGTATAAGGAGTTGAATTCTATACCTGCTCCTCCTACTTTGCTTCGTTGGGAAGCAGCTCCCTTAACCACGTACGCTCACCGAGAGAGGCCCCGCGCGACAATTCGCTCGCTTTTGTTATTTTGAACAGAGAAAGGAAAATGACGACGATGTGAGCAGATTTAACTTTATGGAACTTCAGGCGTTAGTCACGAATCACGATTCACACGGCAACACAGCCCGGCTGGCTAAGGAGCATGGGGACACAGTGTTGGAACGCATCTGCGGTAGTATTGCAGCAGACGAGAAGCGGCACGAGAATGCTCGGGATCGCCGATATGATGCGAAAGAAGATCGCCATGCCTGCTTACCTCATGTATGACGGCCAAGATCCCAATCTATTCGATAATTTCACCGCTGTCACACAGAGGGTCGACGTTTACACGGTTGGTGACTACATAGACATTCTGGATTTCCTGGTTGGGCAGTGGAAGCTGGAGAAACTAGAGGGTCTCAACTCTCAACTCACGAGTCACCTACCCTCGAACTAACGAAGTCACCGGAGACATGGATTGGAAGAGACATCAAGTGACTGACAGAGTCGCCGGTCAGAGTCTCGGAGATGGAGAGGATGAGGGTTTGGGGGAAGAAACAGAAAGAAAACGAAAGTTCAGAAACCCTCTTTTTGGCTTTTGTAATTCGATTTTTTTTTTTTTTAATAAAGTGTGTTTGAACCGAATTATTCAGTTTAAAACGGTTCGGTCCGATATAATCGCGATTTTAAATCTAATTAAAAAAAGGCGCGATTTTTAAAGAATTTTATTTATAATTCGGATTCGGTCAGAATTTTTCGTTTAATTCGGAAAAATTCTGTTCGCGCGAATTATTCACGAATAATTCGGCGAATTTAATAACTCTGCTCTGTTCTAGGAGGTAGCTCCTCCAAGTAGCTCGGGTTATACCTATCATTGGTGCTTTCATTGAAGAGTTATCAGATTACATGGCGTAGGGAACTTGCTTTGGGCTAGGGGTGTCAATTCGTGGCCCGTACCGGCTAAACCGACCGGGACCGACCGTTTATAGACCGGCCCGGCCCGGACCATTTATTAAACGTGTCGGGCTTGAGCCCGGCCCGTTTATAAATGGTCGGTCTCGGTTTTACTACTTGAACCGTCGGGCGCCGGACCGAGACCGACCGAATAACGCCCGACCGAGACCGGCCTATTGTGCACCGACTTGGCCCGACCCTTTAATGATTGTAGAATGCCTATTTTACCCCCCAAATTAAAGAATAAAAACTAAAAAGTAAAGACATGTTCACATTTTAAATAATGGTTATATTTTGTATCATTTATTGATTTATTGTCATTTTTTTAGGCTTGCATGAGTGGGCCGGAATATAATAGCACATTTTAAAGAGGGCCCGTTTAAAAATCGGTTAAAGCCCGTTTAACATTAAACATGTCCGTAGCCCGGTTAAGGCCCGACTAAAGCCCGATTAAGGTGGCCCGATTATAACCCGAGACCGACCGACCGAATATAAAGTGTACCATGCCCTCAATAACTAAGCCCGATTAGTTAAATGGGCGGACACGGTGTAGCCTTTGAAAGTCTTCAAGCCCGATAAGCCCGACCGAAACCGAACCAGTCCGACTGGTTGACACCCCTAGTGAGATGTGTTCCCACCTGGTCCCATGTGGGGACCTGCTCCGGACAGGAAGAGGAAGCATCCATACGTTTGTGGAAGGGACTTTTGTTTGCGGGGATGCGGGACAGATGTTTTTCCCAATTATATTGGCCTACATGTTGAATTGTGGTTTAGGACCCTTTATGGTGAAAGGTACAGTGGAGGGGGGTGGGGGAAGGGTTTTTTACCCTTTATATTGGCTTGAT
>NW_024868862.1:5591-30552 GCF_013358625.1 Macadamia integrifolia
CTCTACAGATGGAGGAAGGTACAGATCTATTAGAGCATCTTAACATGTTCAATCAGATCGTAAGTAAACTTACAAACCTGGAGGTTAAGATCGAGGATGAAGACAAGGCGTTACTGTTGCTGTCGTCACTCCCAGAATCATATGATCACCTAGTAACGACTCTCTTGTACGGGAAGGAGACCCTTGAGATGGATGAAGTCACAGCTGCCCTCATGTCCAATGATACAAGGAAGAAGGCCAGTAGTACGAAATCTCAAGGAGAAGGTCTTTTCGGAGGTGACAAGGAGATAGAAAGAGGGAGATCAAATCAGAAGGGATTTGGGAAGAGTCGATCGAAATCAAAAGGGGCAAAGACCAAGGTCTCTTGTTACTATTGCAAGAAGGAAGGTCATCTGAAGAGAGAGTGCTTGAAGAGGAAGGCAGACTTAAAGAAGAAAGGTGTAGATAAGGCATCTGAGGAAGCTAGCGTGGCTGACAGTTCAGATGGAGATGATGGAGATGTACTCTCTATATCATCAGGTAAGAACCAACCTTCTGATTCTTGGATTTTAGATTCTGGATGTTCATATCACATGTGTCCACATAAGGATTGGTTTGATACATATCAACCATATAATGGTGGGTCTGTCCTAATGGGGAATGATGCTGTATGCAAGACCATTGGGATAGGCACTATCAAAATCAAGATGTTTGATGGGATAGTAAGAACCTTAGCAGATGTAAGATATGTACCAGAATTAAGGAAAAACTTTATATCTTTGGAGGCACTTGACTCAAATGGCTACAAGTACATAGCAGAAGGTGGAGTTCTCAAAGTTATTAAGGGTGTAATGGTTGTCATGAAGGGACAGCTAACAGGAAACCTATACAGACTTATAGGGAGCACAGTTATAGGTGGAGCATCTGTGACTACAGATGTAGTATTTGATACAGATGATACCTATCTGTGGCATATGCGGTTAGGGCATATAGGAGAAATAGGATTGATGGAGCTTCATAAAAGAAAAATGTTGAAGGGAATAAAAAACTTGTAAACTGAACTTCTACAAGTATTGTGTGTTCGGAAAACAGTGCAAGGTTAGTTTCAAAATTGCAAAACATAAGAGTAAAGGAGTGCTTGATTATATACACAGTGATGTATGGGGTCCTTCAACAACAAAATCTAAAGGTGGGGCAGAATACTTTGTGACCTTTGTTGATGATTACTCAAGGAAAGTTTGGATCTACTTCATGAAGCATAAAAGTGAGGTGTTCACTAAATTTAAGGAATGGAAGGCTGAGGTAGAAAGGAAGACAGGAAAGAAAATTAAATACTTGAGAACAGATAATGAAGGAGAGTACACATATAAGCCATTTCTAGAATTGTACAAAGCTGAAGGGATTACTCATCACTTCACGGTTCCAAAGACACCACAACAAAATGGTGTAGCTGAAAGGATGAACAAAACACTTCTAGAAAGAGTTCGGAGTATGAGGCTGAATGCAGGGTTGAGCAAGAGATTTTGGGCAGAAGCAGTGAACATGGCATGTTTCCTCATCAATAGGTCTCCATCAAAGGCGATTGATTGTAAAATTCCTGAAGAGGTATGGATAGAAAAACCAGTAGATTATTCTATTATAATAATATTTGGTTGTCCAGCCTATGCACATGTTGAGACTGAGCAGCGTTCCAAGTTAGACTCAAAGTCTAAGCAGTGTATCTTTCTTGGTTTTAAGAAAGGTGTAAAGGGATTCAAGTTGTGGGATCCAAGTTCACAGAAGGTTGTGGTTAGCAGAGACGTTGTGTTTGATGAGTCTCATGTAGTAAAGTCAAATTGCAATTCACAAGCAGTTGGTGAAAATAAAGAAGGTTCTACTGTGCAGGTGGAGTTAGGTGAGTTAGAAACAACAGGAGAGAATGAGTCATCAAGTGGCTTACCAGGACAACATGAAGCAGTAGAAGTTCCCTATACTGTGGCAAAGGGTAAAGGGAAGCGTACTCACAAAGCACCTATGAGATACGGGTTTGAGGATAGGGTTGCCTATGCCCTCACTGTAGGTACAGGTGATCCATCTTCCTACCACGATGCTTTGAGTGATGCACAGCATGATAAATGGATGACAGCTATGATGGAGGAAATAGAATCTCTACAGAAGAACAAGACTTGGGAGATTGTGGAAAAACCCAAGGGAAGAAAAATCATTGGGTGTAAATGGGTCTTTCATAAGAAAGAGGCAGCATCTGAGAAGGAGCGTGAAAGATATAAGGCCAGACTTGTAGCCAAAGGCTATGCACAGAAGGAGGGGATAGACTACAATGAAATATTCTCTCCAGTGGTGAAACACACTTCGATCAGGGTACTGCTTGCTTTAGTGGCCATGTATGATTTAAAGCTTGAACAACTTGATGTGAAAACTGCATTTCTTCATGGTGACTTGGAGGAACAGATTTACATGGAACAGCCTGAAGGTTTCAAGGTGCAGGGAAAGGAAGACCATGTTTATCTGCTTAAGAGGTCGCTTTATAGCCTTAAGCAATCTCCTAGGCAGTGGTACAAGCGCTTTGATTCCCACATGATGAAGATTGGCTACACAAGAAGTGAGTATGATAGTTGTGTTTATTATAAAGTGTCAAGTGATAATTCCATTATTTTGTTGATGCTTTATGTTGATGACATGCTCATTGCTGCAAAGAACAAACATGATATAGTCTCTTTGAAGTTTTTGTTGAGTGCTGAATTTGAGATGAAGGATCTTGGTGCCGCTAAGAAGATCCTTGGCATGAAAATCCTTAGAGATAGAAATGCAGGAAAACTTTGGGTAACTTAGAAGAGGTATATTGAATAGGTGCTAGAGCGTTTCAATATGGAAAAGGCTAAGCCGGTTAGCACTCCATTAACTGGCCACTTCAAGTTATCTGAAAGGGAATGCCCTACAACACATGAGGAGGTGGAGCAGATGTCTCAAGTCCCTTATGCTAGCGCAGTTGGGAGTCTCATGTATGCTATGGTTTGTAGCAGGCCGGATCTGTCTCATGCAGTCAGTGTTGTTAGCAGATACATGAGTAATCCAGGGAAGGAGCATTGGAATGCAATTAAGTGGATCTTCAGATATTTGAGCAAGACTAAAGATATAGGTGTTATGTTCAGTGGCAAGGGAAGTTCTACAGAATTGGCAGGTTATGTTGATTCTGACTATACTGGTGATTTTGATAAGAGGAGGTCTACTACAGGGTATGTGTTTACATTAGCTGGTGGACCAATATCATGGAGGGCGATGCTTCAGTCTACAATTGCATTGTCCGCTACAGAGGTAGAGTACATGGCAGCAGTTGAGGCTGCCAAGGAAGGAGTCTGGTTGGCTAGACTGGTTCGTGAGTTGGGGCTGGAGCAAGGAGGTACAGTGTTACACTATGACAGTCAGAGTGCCATACACCTTGCAAAGAATCAGGTGTTTCATGCAAGGACAAAGCATATTGATGTGAGATTTCACAAGATCAAGGAGCTTGTGTCAGAAGGCAGTATTCACTTGAGAAAAATTCATACAGATCTCAATCCTGCAGATATGTTTACAAAGCCACTTACTACAAAGAAGTTCGAGTCCTGTTTGGACTTGATTAATATTACTCATTGTTGAAGATGAGGGATGCACCAAATAGGTGCGGGTTTGTACCTCTAATGAGGTACAATGATAAAGACGTCTACAAGTTATCTTTACAAGAGGCTCGACAGAGTTCAAACCAAGGTGGAGATTGTTGGTGTATGATGTCTTGTATTCCGTTGCAGTTTAATCCAGGGAGTACTGGTGCAGTACCTAGACAGCCAGGACAACGGTCCCGCTAGCCGATTAGCTGGTCGTGGGGGTTGCAAGGGGGGCAGGAGGCCCCTCTGCATAGCAGGGGGTGTAGGGGGGCGCAGCCCCCAACTCGAATTTTTTATTTGAGGGCAATTGTAGTTTAATCCGGATTAGGGTGGCAATTGTAGTTTAATCCGGATTAAGGTTTTTTCTCGCTATATATTTGTAGCGAGGGTTTCTTTCTCTGTAATGCAAGCAATACTGAGAGGTGTGAGGACGAACGCTGTAACCCTATTCTCCATTGATAGTGAAACAGGATCTTATCTCACCAGGGACGTAGGCAACCTTGCCGAACCTCGTAAAATCCATGTGCATTGTTTGTTTTGTTTTTCCATTATCTTCTGCATCGTTTTAGGGTTGCGTTTCTACAAGCACCATCGTTGGTTAATGATGATAAGGACCTACGAGACATATTACAGAAATATGGCTCTGTGTTTGATGAACCGCATGGGCTGCCCCCTCCTCGTGAGAATGTTCGTCCTTACAGATATCCCCATTTCCCGAAGTCTGAAATCGAACGTCTAGTTGCCGAGATGTTGAAAGATGGAATCATACGGCCAAGCATCAACCCATTCTCTTCACCAGTTCTGCTTGTTAAAAAAAAGGATGGTACGTGGTGCTTCTGCGTTGATTACCGTGCCTTAAACGCTGTGACGATCAAGGACCACTCCCCTATTCCGACCGTGGATGAGTTGCTAGATTAATTATATGGAGCACATTTTTTCTCTAAACTGGATCTACGTTCGGGGTACCACCAGATTCGAGTCCAGTCATCTGATGTTCATAAGACGGCCTTCCGCACTCATGACGGACATTTCAAATTTCTGGTTATGCACTTTGGGCTCACAGATGCTCTTTCGACATTTCAGGCGACAATGAATGCCATTTTCAATCTATTTTTAAGGAGATTTGTTTTGGTATTTTTTGATGACCTGTTGGTGTATAGTTCTTCATGGGCAGAGTGTGTTACAATTATTGCATGACCACAAATTATATGTTAAACATTAAAAGTGCACCTTCGGACAGCAAAGCATTGAGTACCTTGGGCATATATTTTCTTCTCAGGGCGTGAAGATGGACCCATAAAAAATTTCTGCCGTCTTGGAGTGGCCTCCACCTCGTTGTTTGCGAGACCTACGTGGGTTCCTTGGCCTTGCCAGTTACTACCGGCGCTACATTCATCGATATGCTCATCTCGCTGCCCCATTAACGGACCTTCTCAACAAGGGTGCATTTGCTTGGACCGCCTCAGCTCAAGAGGCCTTTACAACACTTCAACAGGCGATGACGACGGCACCGATCTTGACCTTACCCAATTTTGCAGCCCCATTCGTCATGGAATCCGATGCATCCGGGGTTGGTATTGGTGCAATCCTGTCTCAGAATGGGCATCCCATTACATACTTCAGTAAGAAATTATCGCCTAAGATGCAAGCAGCCTCTATGTATGTACGCGAGATGTATGCCATTACCCAGGCTGTTATGCGTTGGCTGCAGTACTTGCTTGGGAGGAAGTTTTTCATTAAAATTAATCAACAGAGCTTAAGGGAGTTAACTCAACACACCATCCAAACGCCAGAGCAGCAACATTCGCTTTCCAAATTGTTGGGCTTCGTCTTCGAGATATCTTACAAGGCAAGGAAGGATAATATTGTTACATACGCGTTATCCCGAACTCCACGGCCAGAAACAGAGCTCCTCTCATTCTCTATACCTTCCCCTACATTCTTCGATAAAGTACGAGCAGAGGTCGCTTCACATCCTAAGCTTCGCATCATTTGTGAAAGAATCGGTTCTGATCCTACTGCCTATAGTGCATATTCATTAGTCAACGAGCTGCTGTATTTCAATCACCGTCTAATGATTGCTTCCGATTCTGACTCCGAACCAAATTACTTCAAGAGTTCCATTCTTCTCCAATGGGAGGACACGCGGGGTTCCTTCGCACCTACGACCGATTAGCAGCAAATGCCTATTGGAAGGGAATGCGTTCTCATGTCAAGAAATTTGTAGCTGAATGTCAGGTTTGCCAACAAATCAAGACACTAACATGTTCACCGGCTGGATTGCTACAACCATTGCCTATTCCCCAGCAGGTGTGGGAAGACATTGCAATGGATTTTATCACAAGGCTCCCTCACTCAGCCGGGAGGACGACTATACTTGTCGTGGTTGAACGCCTAACTAAATATGTCCATTTTTGTGCACTGGTTGGCAACTACACCAGCCGCAAGGTTGCTGAGGTATTCGCTACTGAGATCATCAAGCTCCATGGGTTGCCCCACTCCATTGTCAGCGAAAGAGACCCATTGTTTATCAATTCTTTTTGGCGCGAGCTCTTCAAATTACAAGGTACGACTCTTGCTATGAGTAGTGCCTACCATCGTCAAACAGATGGATAGACAGAGGTCCTAAATCTTTGCTTAGAGATAGGGGTGTCAATTCTTAAACCGGTAAAACCGGCCGGACCGAATCGATAACAACACGGACCAAATCGAATCGAAGCCTTATTGGGTCGGTTCGGTTTGGAGTATTGCAACCCCAAAACCAAACCGAACCGCACCAAAAACCGGATGAACCCGAAACCAAACTGAAACCGGCTCAAAACCCGGACCGAAATCGAAACCAAACCGGTAAGAAACCAAAACACTCCAAAATTCCTTAAAAAAAATCAAAATTTGCATAGTTTTGTAAACATTTGTATGGAAAGTCGAATCCAAACTGGACCAAAAACCAAAACCAACCCGGTTACAAATCGATTTAAGAAACCGAAGACAAACCGAAACCAAATCGCACCAAAACCGAAACCAAACTGAAACCAGAATTTCCTTATTGGTTCGGTTTCGGTTTCAATTTTCCCACACCGAAACCGACTCAACCCGGACCAAAAATGAGCCGGACCGACCGATTGACACCCCTAGTTAGAGATGTACCTCAGAAGTTTTGTGTTGGATGAACCCAATCGATGGGTGAAGTACCTTCCATGGGCATAGTATTGGTACAATACTGCGTTTCACTCATCGAAAAGCATGACCCCATTTCAAGCATTATATGGTTGTCCCCCTCTTACTATTGCCCGCTACATGCTCGGTTCCTCACCTAATGAGGCAGTGGATCAAGAGCTTCATAGCCGTGACATGATTTTACAAATGCTCAAAACCAACCTTGCACGAGCTCAATCACGCATGAAGTCCCAAGCTGATAAAGGCCGTGTTGATGAGCAGTATAATCTTGGTGATTGGGTCTATGTCAAACTCCAACCATACCGACAGAAATCTCTCGCCTTACACACACACTAGAAACTCGGCCGCCGCTACTTTGGGCCTTTTTAGATCTTGGAACAACTGGGTCCAATAGCTTACAAGCTCACTCTTCTAGACGCAGCCCAAATCCATCCGGTGTTTCATGTTTCTCTTTCGAAACCATGTATTGGTGACTCTGCTGGCATACCCAGATCTCTGCCACTTGAGGATTCAGGCCTGCGAGTTCAGTTCAAACCAATTGCTGTGTTGAACTTCCACCGGCAACGACGTCAACAGCAATGGGTGCCACAGGCCTTGGTACAATGGGAGGGCCCACCGTTAGAAGAGGCTTCCTGGGAAGATGTCACTACATTGCAGCAACTGTATCCCGAGCTGAACCTTAAGGACAAGGTTCTCGGAGGAGAGTATGGTAATGATATGGTTGGTGATGTGGCTACTGGAAATCATGACAACGGAGCAGCTGAGGTGGACACAAATAAAGATTCTTCATCCAAATTGCCATTACGGAAGAGCATGCGACAAAGGATCAGGCCTGTCACGTTGGGAGACTACGTATGAATTAGTTGAGATTTGTTATGATTTGGATGTAACAAAATCAGTTAGGATATGAGGGAGAGAATGTAAAATGAATTGCTATATAACAGTCTATGAGGAAATGAGAAAGGCAGGCTATTATCTCCCTCGAAGTCGCTCGGGTTATACCGATCAAAATTTCAACCAAGTGGTGAGGTTCCCTGTTATGAATTCTAATAATGTAACAGAATTTAATATTGTCAAAACATGATTAATTATAATCATTACAATTTAACGCTTAAATTATAACTTAAGTATTAAGTGTTTCTTATAATTAATTATGCCTCTTAAACAAGTCCTCGCGATTCCAGTTGTGATACCCTACTTTCTAAACCCGGTCTAATTACCCAGTTGGTTTAGTCTGGTCTTGTAGGACCAGAACATGAGCGAGCTAAGGCGAGTACCTTATGGAACATGATGGCAAAGGTGACTCTAAACTCGGGTTAGCCAGACGAGTTGGAGTAGGTGCCTAGTGAAGTTCGCGTGCCCAAGTCGTGCACTTGCACGTATCACCGGGCCATGTATGCATAATAAAGGCATGTAGCTGTATTTTGTGTCGAGTACGCATTTGGGTCAATTATCGAGAGTGAAGTACATGTCGGGGTCGAGCCCCGTCAAAACCTAGATTAATCAACTAAGTTTTGGCAGACTGGTGGATAGTCAAAGCTGGGTCGGACCCACAAGTGTGACTTACCACTAAGGGTGTCAATCGGTCCGAAACCAGTGATTCGGTCTGCTTTCGGTTTTGGTTCCAAGGACTATTAATGTGATCCAGAACCGGACCAAATCCCATCTCGGTTCTGAAAATTGATACTCGTACCTGACCTATTCGGTTCTGGTCTGGTTCTGGTTCCTATTTGAGAACAAGCAATAAACAAGGGCAAAGGTCCCTAGCTCAGTGGCCCATTGAGATTTATCTCAAATGTCCAATTATTTGTAATGTGGTAGATTGGTTGAGTCCCAACATTAGATAAACAACAATAATTTCCAAGTTCCGTTTCAAGAAAAAATACATATACATCAGAAAGATAAGAAAGCTGGTACAAAAAGCTGCAACGCTATTGGAGATTGAAAATTAAACAAGTGCAACATTGTAGAAGATGGACCCACCTTCTGTAATGTTGTTGAGAAGAATCGACCGATTGGCCGCTGGAAAATTGTGAGAAAAAGGAAGAAGGGACGCTTTCAGTCACTGCAACTTTGTCTTAGACAAGGAGTCATTGCTATGCTAATCGTGAAAAGAAGAACAACATAATACTTCAAACTTGAAGAGTTACAGTTAAGTAGATTATTTAACTCATGGTTTATGAGTCCCAAGGCAACAAAAACTTAAAAAAAAAAAGGTTTTACAGTTAGACAATAATTGTAACTCTATAAGACGATTTATCATTTAGGTGATTAATTATGTAAGGTTTCCATATAAGTTACGTCAAGTTTTTAGTTAAAGAGGAAAAAGTGGCATTAAGTTATTCGGTCCAGTTTCGGTTAGATCCATCGGTTCTTGGCATAAATCCAGATCCGGATCGGACCAAATTATAAATACTTATTTCAGATCCAGGATTTAACCATATTATAATGGGTTGGATTTGGTTCAAAGTATTCGATTCGGAACTGGATTCGGTTTTTGGTTTCAGCTTCAATTTGACACCCTTACTTACCACTATGGTCATTAGATATTCTGACCCAAGTATAAATAACATTTATTACTTTTCTTTTCCCTCATTAATTGTTTTACAAAGTGGGTGAGAAAAGTAAAGAAGAGAGAGAAACAAAGGAGAGGGGAAAAATAAGGAAGAAATGGGGAAGAAGATGACAGTTGCGCATCGCCAAGGTTAGATCCTTTGAATCCGACATCGGATTAATGACCCTCATCTCGAGATCTATAATTTGAGGTGAGTAAAGACTATATTTCTTAAACCCTCATAAAACCCTAAATGAAATCCTATGATTTGGTAGGAATCCTTTAAATCTTGTTAATCACTCTTAATAATATGAATCTAAGGTTTAATGAAGGACCTACATGTCGTTTATGAAGGTTTTAGATGAAGAAATTGCAAGATTTGAGAAGCATTTGTTGATCTCCTAAGCTAGAGAAGAGATTTGAGGTTTTTGAAGTTATTATTGAGCAAAGAGGTAAGATCTATACTTAAAAATTTGAATCGGTCCTAGATTTAGGTTAGGATCACAATATAGGATCTTAGATTTATGGAAAATGCGATCGAATCGACCTTTTGTGGTTTCACCAAGGTGGGATGAAGAATGAAAGTGAACAACAAAATCCCGATTTTGAGTGGTGGGTGCCCTGGAAGTGGTCGGACCCACTAATCAGAAGCCTGCCTATCCTGGTTGGGCTTCTGGCTTAACCGATGGGTACTTGACCTGCCGTTTGACCCATCAATCCAACTTTTCGGGTTTCGATTGGGCCCAAATTTGTCGAGCAACCTTTTAGAGTGATTCTAAACGCGTTGGGATCATCGTACTCCATTGGTGGTGAACCTAAAATGGAGTTATACTAAACTTGACCTCTTTTATGATAGATTTTACTAGGAATTCACGTCATCGCATGTTGGATCTTCCTCGTACCAAAGGTGATCATTGTACACAATTAGGTAAGTTGGAAGAGGACATTGACTTTATTTTTGGAATGTTTTTGCATCATTCCACTATTGCTGTAGATTAGCCATATCATTATTTCATTATTGTGTGTAGCCTAGTCATCCTCGAATGTCATTTGCATACATTAATGTGTACATTATAAAATTCATTTATGACTTGATATGCTGATATCTTTAATTGTTAAATACTTATTCTTGCTTTATGATATGAGATGGATGACTTTAAATTATTGAATATGATGCATTGCTAGACTAAATGCCGTAGTCGGCTTGAATACAAATGCATTGGTGGCCCGTGGAATGGGACGCGATGGTACTATGCAGTCGTACTATCTCATATAGGAGTATGCTGTTAGGAATGACATATCCCTAAGCTACGACCCTTCCCAGTAGGGGTTTAGGTGTTGGATATATCACTGGGGGGAAGCCCAAGGTTGTGTACTAATGGAGGCGGTTAGAAGTATGCTCGACCGATCATTAGGACGGTTGGTAACTTTTGAGATATAATAAGAGAGTCAATCGTACTGCTTTTAAATTAATGCAGGGCAATGCCCATTTTACTTTAATGCAGGGCAAGACCTATTTTACTTTAATGCATGACAAGGCCCATTTACTTTTTTGGTACCCACAGCTAGCTTTCTCCGGTAATCCTATGGGCGTATCGCGGGATGGGGTTCGCTGCTTGTACCCGGAGCATACGTGCACTGTGGTTGTGAGTAGTACATAATCTATGACTTAGATGTGATGTTTAGGTGGTTTAAGATAATAAAAATGGACTTGCATACATATAAGTGCATTTGTACTGTGAATGATTGCTTGGTCTTTCTTTTCACTTACTGGGCTAGTGAACTCGTCCCACATGTACACGACTTTTAGATGATCTTGTAGGTTATCCGGCTGAAGAACTAGAGCCGGGACCCACTGTGGAGTTTTCAACTAGGGACTAATGGGTCTCTAAAGATCTTGGATACGGGACCGAGTGTCCATGTGAGAGTTGTGTTGTAGGATAGCAACACTGATACCAACCTGGGATGTTTTTTGCCTATTTTATGATGTTACCCATTTTGTACTCTGGATGTTTAAATTGTAATTCTTGTGTATATATCACACCTACGAGTCCACATGTATATGTACTATGTAATACAATTTGGATATCAAGAGTATTAGGGTATTTACAGGTATATACAAGTAAGACTTCCGTTGAAATACACAATTTACTTTTTTTAGTGTGTGTATGTTGTGTTGTGATTACTGTATCAGATGATCCTAGCAGGTTTTGGGTTAATAGGAGTTAACTCGGTCATCGGTCCGGCTCTGTAAGAACGGGCTGTGACACTAGTTCCAGTTTGGTCCTGATTAATATTTAATTTCTATAACCATTGAGAAATCCAACTCAGAACCGTCTCTCCCAAAGCCGTCCCATATAATGAGTTTCAAATTTTAATCGATCAATTTTGAGAAAGTCTTAATTATGATTCCAGATTGACACCCTTACTATTATACGTATGCAGTACCAATATGTATTGAATGGTATCAGTCCAAATCACACCCGGGTGTAGCTTCATTGGTCCAAAGGCATTGTGTGTTAAAAAACTTCTTCGGCCAATTCAAGTCTCCCCGCGATTGATTTATTATACGGGTTAGGTGTAGTTACGTGTATGCATGGTTCACCCTTGGGCAACAATAATAACTAAGCCTTTTCCAACTGAATGGGATCGACTACATGGAAGAAAAAGAAAAAAAGAGAGAAACAGGGAAACAATAAAGAAAAGAAATAAAACAAAAGCAATGCAACACCTCTGGGCTATCCACCTAAATGCAGTCGCCAACATGGGTATTTGCCCTCCAAATAGCTTTGTTTGATGTCATACTAAGGTCAAGGCCTAGCTTTTGCATGTCTTTTTTTACCAACTTATCAATGGTCATTTTAGGTTTGCCTCTAGCTCTTCTATTTCATTCCCACTAGATCTGATCACTCCTTCATACTAGAGCATCCCCAAGCATCCTCTAAACATGGCCATACCATTGTAAGCGGCATCGAAGCTTGTCTAGAATCAAGGGCCACTCTCAACTCAGTTCTTACCCTGTCATTTCTTATTTTAACTCTCCTAATTTTGCCACATATCAATATCCGTATGCCTGCAACACTCAATTTATCTGTGTTATAATTCTTGATTGCCCAACATTCTGCCTCATACAACATAATTTTTTTTCCCCAAATATTATCTAGGACTCGGGATTACCCCTAGAATTTTACTAAAAATGAAATTCATACTAAAAAGACAAGGGGAGACATTATCCGCTTACCCCAACCCAGGAGAGACAAGTCACTCTATCACTCTCAAAAACCAAAAGAAAATACTTATAAAATAACTATTACATTCTAAAGATTGGTGAACCAGTTTTGTCCTCTCAAATGATGCAACTAAGATCACTAGGAAGAAGATCATCACCATAGAAAATCAAATTTATTGTAGACTCACACGCAAAATTAGCTAATCAATTCACTGTTTGATTGCTTTCTCGAAATGAAAACGACATGTGGGCTCTCAGAGAATTGTAGAGGTTGATAACTTCTTGAAACCAATACCAATAGCTCTACAAATTATAGGATCTTTGGGTATCTAGCTTCACAATCAAGGAGGAGTCAGAATTAACACAAAAATCGGAGAGGCCCAATTCCCCACACAATCTCAATCCATCTCTAAGGGCTCTCAACTCAGCCATTGAATTTGAACACACCCCATAGAAATTGAAAAATGCTATAAGAACATTTCCATTGTTGTTTCTAATAATATCTCTCCCACCACTAATGTCTGGATTTCCCTTACTTGCACCATCCACATTTACCTTAACAGTATGAAAGGGAGGACACCAATAAATAGGAACGGGAGCCTTAACTCTACTAATAGGAGGATTTAACTTAAATACCTGTAGAATATGATCATCTCTCAAAGAAAGGGGTTTAGAGAATTTAGTGGGATAGGTGATGTCACGAATTCAATCTTTAACTCTCTCAATGATGGTAGCTGATGCATGTGAGCATTCACCATATCTTCTCTATTTCTTTCTCGCCCTAATTCCCAAACAATAAATGATGACAATAAGCCTATGATGTACTCGCAAATACCCTTAACACCAGCATGTGATTGTCAATAAAGGACCCTAGTACCAAGATCCTGAGTTGAAATAACATCAATTTCCATTGTTCTTCCGAAAAATCCCAAACCTTAGAAGCAGTTGTTTCCACCAATAAAGTGTGAGTTGTCGTTTCCCTCCAAGGATCTTTGCATAAAGAGCATTTAGATGCCAATGGAATAACGATGTTCATCAGAGCATCATCGGTTGGGATCTTTCCATTTAAGATTTGCCATGAAAAAAAAAAAACTACTTTGGGAGGAACTAATTTATTCCATAACCATTTAAAGTAAGGAACTTGAGGAGAGTGCAATAGGATCTCATTCCACGCCGACTTAGTAGAGAAGAGCCATCGCTCGCTGGGGTTCAAACCAATCTGTCAACTTTACTTGATAATATAATGTTGGTGCTGAGAATATTATCCCTAATATTTGGGAAGTCAATAACATTTAGCACGTCTTGATCCTAACTGCCATCACCTATAAGCACGTCTTTTATCCGAATCTCAATGTTCACATTCAAGGCGCCATCAATATAATCGATTAAGGAGCCCATACTCGACTAGTTATCAAGCCAAAAATTCACCTCACCAGAGCCAACCAGCCATTTGGAATTTAATAAGATAAAACTCTTTAAGCTCTAAGGCCCTCCGCCAAGTTTTCAAACTCACTAGTTTGCATTCGGCCAAAGCAATATGGTTACCCTTAAAAAACTTAGCCTTGAAGAAAGCACTCTATATGAAATTCTCTAAAATAATACACCACAGACCCTTCAACCGCATGGACATACTAATATCCTTTAATAATCGGATTCCTACTCCTCCTTCATCTAAAGACCTACATACTTTTAAACTCATACAACATAATCGGTCTTAAAGTAGTCCTGAAGAACTTTCATTTAAGCTTTAGAGGAATACGTCGATCACTAACATTCCGGATGCACCTCTCTACTTCATATATCCTTCTTTAATTCTATGAGAGACATCATCATCTATCTCACCATTTTTATTAATAGTTGACCCTAAATATTTAAGCCGTTACTTTGTGAAATCTCTCTCTCCTCAAGTTTTATCCTTGGACCTAATACGTATCGATTTGACAAGTCTCCAATCTCAATACATACCTTATCAATTGAACAGAAAAAAAAAAAAAAAAAAAAAAAAAAAGGTATTTCTTTCCATGGGCAATTTGATACCAATACATTCCGATATGATATCGGACAACGAAACGTATCATCAGCTGAGATAACAGCTAAAACTATATATGCTTACCATTGACCAGATTATATCAATATTTTCGTCTGACCAGGTTATCGTGTTGTGATCTCAGTGCAGATATTTAATAGTAATAGTAAATTGAGACCTCCTGACCTTTGAGAGACCTAATAATAATAATAATAATAATAATAAGACATTGCTAAAAGTCAATGCATGCCAAACGAACATGAGAATGAACATCAACAATTCCTCAATAAATACTTTACATTTATCGAAGTTGGAAACGAGAGAGAGAGAGAGAGAGAGAGAGAGAGAGAGAGAGAGAGAGAGAGAGAGAGAAGTAAGTTATCGTTGAGCTATTAATTAAAAAAAAAAAAAAAAAAGTTTGCTTACTTCTTCAATGCCGTCTTCTTGTTAATGTGAAGTACAGGTAGGATGGTTGGTTGGTTCGTTGGCTGGTTGTAAATGAGTTGTTGTCTTTTTATGCTTAGAAAATTGAAACCCAAAATGGGGATTTCATCCTTTCCTGCCAATATCATTATCATATCGCCTTAAGCTCTTTTCGTGTATTGGCCGTATCAATGGGGGAGTGGGGACCCCATTAATGTACTTTGGCAAAATCCAAGAAAATACAAGATTGCGTCCTACTTAAGTTTACCCTATGATGCACTTGGGACACACATTTTTTTATCAAACGTCTCTCCCAGTCTACCCTAATAATGGGGTAGGTGTAGTTAGGTTGTGTCCTTATTACGTAAGTTGAAACAAACGGAGCCCAAAAGAAAATTTTGAATTTTTTTTTTTTAATCTTCATTTACCACGTAGTCTTGCTGCTAATGACAAGGTTGTGTCCTGATAAGGTTTTAAAACTCGGAGTTGGCATTTGAATCAGTCTATGATGATTGACCGAGTAAAAATTGATGAAAATGGGTTAAACTTGATCATAAATTGGAGTGAATTGGTTAAATCGGTCAGTGTTGATACCAAGTTGAATTGACTGCTTCCTCATTTGATTCACCGATTTATGAAACCCTAGTTCTATTATTTCTAGGAGATACTAGTTCAAAGTAAATGAAATAGGCAATGGAATCAGCCTTCCATGTAGGAGTTGAACAAAACCCTAAAATTCTCAAGTATAAAATAATGAATTTGAAGCAGCGTATTTTTTAGTAGAATTTGAATCCGTCAAAATCATTCGGATTAAAACAATGATGAGATGTGTGACTTGCTAGGGCAATTTACACTTTCCTCCTCCATTGATGAGTTTTTATAATAATCATTTTTAGACAAAAAGTCTTTTAATCTATATAGGGAAGCCTTTCTATGCATGGTTTTGAAAGTACCATGCCTTTCTATGCATGGTATTTTGAAGGGCAAAATAGTCTGATCAGATTTCATATGGTCGATCCATATCAATATCAACCAAGCTTTATATGGATATGGATATCGTAAATAAAATCTCAGTTTCTCTATATCCTATTGTGTTTTTCCCCATGTGAAGAGACTTTTTTATTCAGACATCTACAAATAAAATGGGTATTGATTAAGATTGATCACTCTTTAAACTTCAAAGTTAATCATATGTCTTGACTTCAATTTCCCATATGTGTGAGCGTGTATATTAGGAGTTTGTGAGCCTATGTATGCTAGGAGATAACGTTCTTTAACCCTGAATTTAATTCGATTCCCAATCTTTTCACCAATAGCTCTAGATTTTTTAATTTTCTATAAACAGAAAAAGATAATAATAAAAAAAAAAATTATAATTGGTTTTTTTTGCACCGCCTCTTGAAGCACCCATTCGGTCTTAACTCTTAACTCAAGTAAGCAAACAAAACCAATATTAAATGATCACCGGAAGAAATAACAAATTAACTGATATAGATTTATTTATTATTATTATTATTATTATTGAACTGACACTTTGATACAGATGACCACCCAAAATGTTGATTTTTTTCTCTTAACTTTAAATTTTAAAATTCAAATATTAGCATATTAAAAATAAGAAGGAAAAGGTCAAAATGCTGGAGGAAGAGAGAAAAATAAAAAAATACTCAACATAAACAAAACTATTCAAATTGGACAACCAAAGCTCTTTCAAAAGAGTTATTACATGTAAAGTTCATTTCTTGGAGATTCCTTAGGCTATGTTTGGTAGCCAAGAGAAGAAAAGAAAAGAAAAAAAAATCTGGAAAAGAAAAGAAAAGTAAAGAAAAGAAAAGAAAAGAAAAGGAAAGAGAAGAAATGGTGAGAAAAAAAAAAAAATGAGTATGTATGTTTGGTTACCAAGAGAAGAAAAGAAAAAAAAAAGAAAAAAATTCAAAAAATTTTGAACTTTAGGAAAGAGATAGGAAATCATTGTGTAATAATTCATTTTTGTCTTATTATGTTTTTATATTTTCTCATGTTTTCTTGTGTTTTTTGCAAGAAAATTTTTAAAAAAGCAAAAGAAAATTTCACAATTCCCAAGAGGAATTTTGAATTTGAAAAGGGAAATCTTCTCTTGGGTGAAGACACACCAAGTGCAAAGAATAATTCTTAACCCAAAGAAAAAAATACAAAAAATGTACTTTTTTCTTTTCTTTTCTTTTCTTCTCTTGGTTACGAAACACAGCCTTAAGAAGAAGTTTTCCTTCATCACTCGGTGAACGTTATCATTTGGATCAAAGGAATGAGATCCCACGCAACCCCCTTACTCCCCCTTCTCCCATTTAGGTGGCCTTAGGAAAACTCCGTCTTTATTCATTATAAAGAACCCTTATAGTTGAGAGCTGTTAAACTTTACTTCCAAGGCTACTTGCATGTTGGAATTTTTTTATCTTTTTTTTTTAGGGTTTAAGATTTATTATTCAATTTTGGTTTTTTTTTTATTACATAAGAAAATTTAAATTTCTATTGGTTTTTTATCAGGTTTTTCTCAGTTTTGATCGGTCCAATTGATTTCGATTTTTTTGAATTAACCCTAAACCAAAGGTGACCGATAAAATGCTCGGCCAAATTAGTTTTTCGATTCAGGTTCTCTTTTGAGACCCGTAACAATAATAATAATAGATGGTACTTAGAAAAGAGGTGATATTGGTCTCTAAAGTAGTAGATGATAAGGACCTCACATCATATATGCATATATAGATATAACATAAGGTTGAAAATGAATGAATATTATGGACGTAATTGTGATAAGGTGGTGGCGGTGGTGATTGAGATTTTCATTTGGTCTCATCCACCAAAACTAACACTCCTTAATTTCACTATCACATTACAATCAAAATTCAAATTCACAGCATGGGTCGGTACATAATTGGTGTTTAGATATGATATGATATGGACTATAGCGAATAAGACTCCTCACTATTGAATGGATCTCAATTAAAGAGATTATCAAAATCATCAAATTTTCAAAAGCATGCACCTAAGTGTTGATACAATTTATATCCTTTTGGTACTATCTTTCTTAATAGTTTGGTTGGTAGCAAAATGGTCAATAAAGCAGCATTGATAGTTATATGGTTGAGCCATGCTTACCCAACCACATAAAATTTTTGAGAGAGAGAGAGAGAGGTATGTGTTTGAATAATTAGGGACGTAAGTGAATAGTTCAAAATTCGAATTTGCTTCACATTTTTATCAGTTTAGGGGTATTCGGATTTGAATTATTCAAAAAATCATCTTCCAGTCTAACTAAATAATCAATTAATACTTTTAAGAGTTCTTAATGTTTAGTGTCTTTAGATAGGTTCTAGGAATGAGGAAAAGAACTAAGACAACTTAGATAGATTGAGAGAAAATTGTATTTATTGGGGGGAGGAGGGACCGGATTACACAAGTCAGAGATGCAATCCAATGCATGAGGCTCTCGCTACTGCGAGGTCTAGGAGGGACAAATTGTACGCAGTCTTACCTCCTGCTTCGCAAAAGAGGTTTTCAGATTTTGAACCTATGATCAATATGTTGCAATAGTGCAACTTAACCATTGTGCCACATGTTTGCCCACTATTTAAGATATTCATATCTGGTTAGGAAATATTCAGATTTGAACACATTTGATTCGTATTCGATCCACTTACATCCCTAATTTGGATCATGGGTTTAGGACTTGAACCAGATTGGTCATAATGGTCACTAATTACCTAATTGATACAGATTGGCCGATACGATGCATTTATAATTTCTTTTGATGAAACATTGTATTTTGGTTTGGATCGAAGCTGATAAATATTGATATCGATATCGATGATGGTATATACCCTGAACTAAATCCATGGCTTGGATAGTGTTATGGGCTAAATAAATGTGTGTTTATTAAAGCTCTTATGGTTGATTGTAGCCTATTGAGTTTGGCTACAAAATTTGAACGTTTCAATGAATCCAACCTTTAGAAAAGGGTTGGCACTCTTCAAATGTCGAATTTACACTCTAAAAGAGAAAGTACTAAGAGGAGGCAACTATGATTTCACTCATGGGAAAGTTTTTTCATTTTAGTGTGGGGTTATGAAAACTTTTTGACGTGGGTGTAATGGGAGGGGGGGGGGGGGGGGGGGGGGGGGAGGTTGAAATTTCGACATTCGTCCTATATAGGGAGAGTAATAATGATGGTGATAAATTGATGAGTGTTTTCTTCTCTAATATGGAGAAGGAAAACTTTTTAGAATCATATATAATACTAGCAAGTGTTTTTCAGCACCCAAGTTGAAAGGGAGAATCTCTTCATCCACAATGATATGATTTTATGATTGTAGTCCTAGGATAATGATTCTCATCATCAAGTCTCACATCTTACCAGGGTTTTAGTGCATGATATCGGCATTGATATCAATCACCAGCCATACTGACATGGATTGGTCAGATCATACCGTTTTACCCCCCAAAATATTTAAACTAAGGTTTTTTTTGGACCATTTCACTATCTTTTGTTCGGTACCACCGATATAGTATAAGTACAACCAATATAATCTCAATGCCTAAAAAAGTACTCTACTAACAAAATTCCAAAATATCTTTTCTAAATTCACTCAAAACATCAGATCCTGAATCTCTCTGAAAACTCGATTCTACATTGAAACATGTTTAAAGTTTTAAAGGACAAAGGTTTTCTTCAACAATGACTGAGCAATGGGACAATCCAAATGTAACCCCTTCCCCTTCCCCTTCCCCTTTGCCCTTTCACCTTTCACCTTTCACCTTTCCCCTTAAGAAAACTCAGTCCAGCTTTAAATACTCTCTCCATCAATTTGATTAGGTGTAGGACCATCCCTTAATTGCGCATTGTAGAGGAAGGAAAAACCGTTTCCTGAAATTTGCAATTGGACGAGTGGGGCCCATTTAGTTGTGGGTCCTTCGGTCTTACATCGAAGATCGGACGGGCGAGACGTCCAAAGCCCTTTTCCTGGGCCGTATCATTTGGTTCATAATTTGTTAGCAAACATTTCCTCACCTGCGGTGGTCACTAATTTTCCTGGCCCACCAATTTAATGACCAGAAAAGGTATCGAAACTGTAACTAAAGTAATAAGATTAAAAAAATCGTACATTTACACAAATACCCCTAATTGGTCTTTTGTTGCTTTTGTTTTTAGAACTTTTTCTTTACCGCCCCTCTTCCTATAAATACCCTGGAAACGCGCGATTTCAGAATCTCATTCTCTCTCTCTTTCTCTCTCTTTCTCTGTTTCTCTTTCTGCTTTCTCTGCTTCTCTTTCGTAGGCGACGATGGAATCGGTTCAGGTGGAGGAGCTGACCTCTGGTGCGAGTGGAAGAATAATTCCAGTTTTTCGAGGTATTCGGAGGTCTATGCCGTCTCTGCAGTCTCTGAGACGTGCTTTCATCTTCATTCAATCGATCTTCCTCTGGTTTCTTCTTCTGTTGCCTCGAAACCGCTTGTGGTGGACATCTTCGTCGTCTTCTACCTCTCCTTCGTATTCTTCTAAAGTGTTGAAGAGGATTTCGGTTTTTAGGAGGAAAGATGAAGAAGACGCTTTGAAGCGGAGAGCTTTGGCTGAGAGTTTGGAGATGATCTCCGGAACAGAGGAGGGGAATGTTTGCCGCTGGAGTACATCAGTTTTTTTTGGAGTTAGAAGGAACGCTTTGTTCTGTCGCTCTTGGGTTCCCGTCTCTGGAGAAATGAAGTAAGGTCCACGTAACCTGCTCGCTTAATTGTTCTTGTTTCTGTTTCTTTCTCTTCCTCTTCCTGTGTTTTTATGAATTGAATCGTGTAGGGATGCTTCTCTTCCCTTCCTTAAGGGTTCTGTAGTTCTTCCTAATTGGAAAGTTAATAGTTTCCAGGTTTATGTCTTTGAGAAGAAAATTGGCTCTTTTTAGTTTTTGTTCTATTTTAACCTTGACGAGTTCTATAGAAGGTAGTTTATGTGTGCGTATGCTGGATGTTCTTTTTCATTAAATTTCCTGTTCGGTTTGATTCTCTGAAATTTTGGAAGAGTTTAAGATCTTCTTTTCTAGATTCATTGGCTTTATCTGTTGTAATTTTTTCCTTCTTGCCAGCTGCCATATACCAAAATGAGTTACTCAATTTGGGTGGTATGGTATAACACCGTCGTGAATCGCTTCTCTCTCGTCTTATTAGACCATGATTCTGACACTAGTCCTAAGAGGACATGTAGGGTTACCATTGCAATCCTTATGCTATGATATTGTCATTCAAAAATTTCCTTGTAATGTTATATGTTCATGTTTTGCGGCCAACTTGGTGATGGACCTCCATATGCTCTGTCATCAACTAAGGCAAATGGACTTACATTCTATATTTAATGCATCAAGATACTTGATGCAACGGTAAAAAAGCAATGAGTTAAACAACTTTAAACTTTGGTATATGGGGATAAAAGTAATAGAAGTGGAGTGGGCATAGTAATGGATAAAGATTTAAAGAATGGTGTGCTAGATGCTAAAAGATTTGGAGATAGTATTACATCCATCAACCTATGTACCCCAAGTAGGATTGGATGCAAATAATGAGTCACAATTTTGGTAACACATGGATGATTAGTGTAAGGTTTTAGTCAAGGAGAGAAGATTATTATAGGGGGTGATTTGAATAGATGTTTTGGGAGAAATCGTAGAAGCTATGAAGATGTACATGGAAAAAATGGTTTTGGATAAAGGAATGAGGACAGAATCTCAATTTTAGATTTTGACGTGGCTTAAGTTTTATCCATTGTAAACACTTACATTGAAAAGAGAGGGGACCATTTACTTACCTTCAAAAGTGAGCGTTATGGTTGTAAAATATAGAAATAGATCTAAATAGAATGTTTAGAATATATAACTCTAATTATTAACTTAATAAATATAAATTAAAATGAAGTAAAATAGAAATTTAAAATGAAAGATTATCTAATAAAATCTATTATTTTTTGGCTAGTTGTAAATAGCCTTAGGGCTATGAAAAAATGGATTATCCTGGATCTACACCAAGGTGTTGACAGTGATTCTCAAATATCGTAGAACAAAATGTGATACGATAAGATAAATTATAGAATGCAATGGAGAGAAAGACAAGGAATGGGTTAACTGCTCCTAACGGTCAAAGTGAGCCCTTTCATTGTGAATTCATTTAATTAAAAATGAACCAAATCTTCCTAAGTTAGATTTGAACCTACGACAGTCGGTTAACAATCGACTTCTCTAATACTGAGGAACAACGGGAGATTAGATCTCATAGAGTTCAATTCCTATTCTCACGCAACATAAATTAGTGATCATAGATATATACCTTATTATGCAAAATCATAAGAAAAGTGAGCTTATTTTCCCTAGGATAAGGTAATGGAGCTTAAGAGGTACTTTGAAATCATTTACTGATAAAGTGATCAAACAAAAAAAGTGAGACTTTGAAAGAGACTAATATAGGAAGGTTGCTTAAGATGTCCTAAGAGAATTGGAAGGAAAACGTCATTAAGGAGAATTGGTGGTGGGATGATAAGGGTTGAGCAACCATCAAGACTAAGAAAGCTAGTTTTAAGACGTGGCAAAGGACTAAAGATGTAGAGGATCTAAAAAGATATAAATTTGTCAGAATGAAGCTACGGAGATCTTTTATAACAATTTGAGCACAATGGGGTAAAAGCTATCTATAAGATAGCTAACATAAGATAATGAAAGGGTAGAGATCTCGACCATATTAGATGTATTAAAAGTGAAGAGGTAAAGTACGATAAGGGATGAAGACATTAAGGAGAGATGGAAAGATTATTTCTACAGTTTTCTAAATGAAGACCTTTCGGGTGCTAGTGTCCCGGAAGACTGCATTACTCATCAAGACACCACATGTTGTAGATATGTACCAAAAAATTAGGATGTTTGAAGTAAAAGAAGCTTTAAGGAGGATGAAAGTAGAATTGTGGAAGGGATTAAGAATATGTGGTTTATCTCTACTAATCAAATCGTGTAATAAGATTATGAGCACAAATAAAATTCTAGATGAATGGAGGAGAAGCGTTGTGGTTCTGATTTACAAATATAAGGGTGATATTTAAAGCTGTGATGACTATAGAGGTGTAAAACTAATGAGTCATACTCTGAAACTATGGGAGAGGATTATTGAAATGCACCCGAGACAAGAAACTTGATGGAGGGCCTGTAGGATTAGGGAAGAAATCCCTAAGATGGGTCTCAGAGTTGTAGGGGAGAGGGAGAAATTGCACAAAGAAGGGGGGGAAGGAAGCACACAGCCAAAGGTTGCCAGGCCACACAAGTACACACTCAAACCAATTCTTAATTCATTCTTCAATTCTGGTTTGTCTATTAGTTACAACCAATTTAAAGGAAAAATAAAAGACATAAACATAGAAACTCAACTGAAATAGAAGCTATCCTACACTAGCAAGCAATTTATAAAAGGAAACAAGCTCTAAACCGACTCTCTAAATCCTATTTGACCTAACTTGCTAAAATAAAGTGCATAAAATAAAATCCAAAACAATCTTCTCAAGTAAGGTAAATTCCTAAAATCCTACTAGACCCAAAACCAATATGGATCTGGTTCATCTCTATCCAGAAACCAGATGGGTATAGATCGCTCCACGGGTGCGTATTTGCATAAAAAATTCTATCACAGAGAGCCAATTTGGTTTTATGCTAAGAAAATCCACAATATAAGCTATTTACTTGTTTAAGAGACACAGGGTAATATTTAGATATTGCAAGAAGGATCTCCATATGGCCTTTATTGACCTATAAAAAGTTCATGATAGAGTCCCTAGAAAGTTAATCTGGCAAAACTAGAGAAGAAAAGTGTTTCAAGAAAATAAGCTGACATAATTAAAGATATGTATGATGGTGTGGTCACTAGTGTAAGAATTGTGGGGGTCAAGGTAGTGAATTCCCAATTACAATTGGGTTACATCAAAGATCAACTTTAAGCCTTTATAAGTGTATGTTTATCATCGATGATTTAATTAGAGACGCTCAAGATGAGGTTTCTTGGTGTAGGCTTTTTGCTGATGATATTGTTTTGGAGGATGAGACAAAAGCAGGGATCAATGCCAAGTTGGTGTTATGGAGATAATCAACTTTCGAATCAAAAGGTTTAAAGATAAGTAGCATGAAGACAAAGTGTATGGTGTGCAACTTTGGTTACACTAGCGGATAATGAGGTGGTGAAATTGATGAAAGTGAGGTTTTGCAATGTGATTATTTTAGGCACCTAGATTCAATCATAAATAAATGTGACATAGAGGATGACATTTCACAGAGAATTAAAATATGATGGATGGAGTGGAGAGGTGTGTCTAGATTGTTTTGTGATCGATCTATTTTTTTAAACTTAAAAGAAAATTTTTATATGGACAGTCATACGACCGGCTATGATGTATGTTGTAGAATGTTGGGCAGTTAAGAAGCATCATGTAGATAAACACAGTGTAACACAGTGTAGTGGAGATGAGAATGTGGTAAAATTGCGATGGGTAAAGCAAGGAATGATCATATTTGAGCTGATTTGGGAGTAGTTGCTATAATGATGAGTTACGAGAAAGCCGTTTGAGATGGCATGACCATGTTCAATGGAAGCATTTGAATGCTTCATTACAGTGGAGTGATTTGATTCAGATTGGAGGTACTAAAAGAGTCAGGGGCAAACCTAAAATGACCCTAGGAGAAGTGGTGAGCAAAGACATGCATAGCTTAGGCCTTGTATCAAGTATGGCCTTGAATAAAGCTGTTGGAGGGCAAGGATCATAGCTGACCCCGTTTGGTTGGGGTAAGGATGAGTTGTTGAATGTGGTGCACAACTGATGAAGCTTCGGTAGTGTTTTTTTAAGATGAATTCAACATTTACTCGTAGGACCACCTCCAAACCCCCCCCCC
>NW_024868862.1:30572-54639 GCF_013358625.1 Macadamia integrifolia
CCCCCCCCCCCCGAAAAAATAAATGAGGGTAATATGCATGGGTATTGTCTTTCAATTTGAAAGTCTGTCAGTCCCCCTATCATGTGATCTTTTGTAGCTGAAGGCCTTTGTGGATGGTGGTTATAATATGGGTGATGTGTGTTGCCATGTGAAGAAAAGAGCTATGGTTATTTTTTCAGTGCCTTACCTGTATTGGAACTTGACTTGTTTTTTCTTGCCTTCAATACTTGATTTTCTTCTCAAGTGGAAATTTTTCCTGTCAACAGTATTAGAGAAGGTGTGTGCTGATGAGAAACGATTGTGGAGCCATAGCTTTAAAATTTTTGTGCATAATCTATGTGATGTTTGAGCATATTCTCAGGTGGAATTTACTCTTTTCCCCTCATCTCTATTTACTTCTACATTACTGGGCATACACAGGAGGTGTTCCCGCAGCGGTGGGAGCCTCGTGCACTAGGCACACCCTTTTTATGTAGGAGGTGTTCCCATGGTGAACTCTGTTTGCCAATCATATAGTTATGGATTTACTAGATACAACATGAGATATGATCTAGTTCAAACCCATGGAGAGAAGTTATAACCAAATGGTTTTGTGAGAATCTGGTCTAATGAAGGATCATTTGGTATGATTTTCGTGAAGCACATGTAGAAATGGAGGATTTTAAATGATTGATGTCCAAGACTCGAGAGAAACTCAAAATTTCATTATTTTCTGGGCCCTGTTCAATCATTGGTAAAGAGGAATGATAATTTTGTCATTAGTAGAATTAGAGTGGGTGGATGAAGTATAGGCACTTCTAGAGTATATGTGGTCTTGTCATTAAAATTGAAAGTGAAATGTCATAAGATGACTATTAGATCAAGCTGTACACCCCATGAGTCTGAACTTTAGCATCCTTAATTTTTTTTCCAACACATTTATAGAAAAAACAAAAAACAAAAGATTATTTTGCTTACTATTTGCTTCAGAACAGAACTATATCTAGTCTTTTAACCTAATGGTGTTAAATATTCACTCTATTTGCTGAATGCTTTGGTTTTAATGAAAGACAGTTACCTATGCCGTGAATGGATAAAATAGATGCTTCATATTTACATTCATTGCACCAACCTTTCTTTAAGCTCTGCATTTTGTTCACGCTTTTGCTTCAGCTTGGGGTTGCCTTTGTGCATATGCATGTTCCTTTTGACAATTTTGTTGACGTGCAATTGATTGTTGTTGTCAATATACCAGTTGCCCCTGTGCATATGCATCTCCCGCACTTCAACTTGCACGCTGCTGTGTTCTTTTTCCCATATTTTGATGGTAAGGATTTTCCCTTTGTGTTTTCAGGGGCATTATATTCATTATTCACGGGCTTAATGAACACAGGTAACACTATGGTATTTCAACTTTATTGCCTCATTTTCTGTTTCACCTACTTTTTGCATTGCAATTTATGATTAGCAGCTTTCTGGTTCTTCTGTGATGGCTGTCTGTAGTGGAAGATATGCTCAGTTTGCTAAGAAACTAACCTCATGCAACTTTGGGGTTTATGCGATGGATTGGATAGGTCAGTTCCTTCAATCCTTGTGACTACTTTCTTCAGTCCTAGAATCTTCAAAGTTGTGATATAAATTGTAAAGTGCGTCGAACATTAGCAATCTCTTCATGGCCTTCTAGCTGAGGATGTTGTTTGTAATTCAGAAAGGAGGAATATCATAGAAGGTAAAAGCTGTTCAGAGTTAGGAAAAGAATCATGGAAGCTTGATTATTTTCTCTTGCAATGAAACCAAGATTGTAAGGTCTTGAACATTTTGAATTCTGATAATGGGACAAGATGACCCTTCTAATGTCATCAGATGGCTATGGCAGGTGGAGTCCCTCTATGAGGTTCTCTTATCTCATTGGGTTGGGCAAGTTGTCTAGCTTCTTTCATAAACACCCAACTCCAATGGAACCCCATTCCTGCTAATAAGTTTCCAGATTGAATAGGCTAAACATGGGTTTTGAGACATCAGACTTGTTCTGGGTTCAATTGGCCATTTTAGTATTGCCGAATCATTAGAACGCATGAATGTTCTCTGATGTCTTAATCCTGTATGGGCTTTGCTGACATGATAACATAAACCTCAACATCAAATCTATTGCTTTGTGAATTTGTAGTTTTCTGCTCGTCATATCTCACATATATCTCTAAACATTTCCTAAATATAGATGGTTTTCCCTTTTGGATTATCTTCCCTGCAGCTGCTTAACCTTTTTGTAATTCTTATAGGTCATGGTGGGAGTGATGGATTGCATGGATATGTACCTTCACTTGATCATGTTGTTGCAGACGCTGTAAGTTTGTCCTAAAATATTCTCATTTTTCGCTTCGTACCTCACAGCTGCACATTTTCTTGACAACAGTGAGAGAGCAGTTAGTTTAATGTGTTTACATTATTTTGGAAGTCTGTCCAGGTTGAACTGTAGCTTATTTGCATAGACTGTGCTCATAACTAATAGTCCAAGCATACAGGCCTATAAAATGAATATGTTCCTCAATTTCTTGGACACTGAAGAACTGTCTATTCAATGTCCTATAGGGAGCCTTCTTGGAGAAGATTAAATTAGAGAATCCAGGAATTCCATGCTTTCTCTTCGGGCATTCTACTGGTGGTGCTGTGGTGGTGAAGGTAAGGACCTCAAAATTTTACCTTGTCCAGTTTTGGAGTTCTGGCATGTGCCATGTTTCTCATTGTTTTCAATCATGCTATTTCTAGGCTGCTTGTTATCCTCACATCAAATGCATGCTGGAGGGAATTGTACTGACATCACCGGCTTTGCGTGTTAAACCAGCACATCCGATAGTTGGGGTAATTATCCTTCCATCTCACTTGTAACACATGAGTGTAAGACAATTAAGGTTGATAGGGTTTTAACAACAGTTGCCTTACAATGAAGCCTGCATGTTTTCCCCTTAGTGTTGCCTTTTCTTTTTTTGTTGGTTGTTGGGTTCTTCGACTGGTGGACTAGGAAAAATCCATGTCTTCATGCTTATATTTCCCCTGTGCCACTGTAATGGGCAGAAATTTTATAGAAAGGTAGATATCCCCTGCTCGCGTCTTTCAACCCCAACAAAGTTTACCAAGTGCAAAAACAAGGCATTTAAAAATTAGAATGAATTCAGGTTTGGTTGAAGTACCAGATGTGCATGAACATACATGGGAGGTATTTGACTGAATTTGCCTTTTCTTTTGGGGAGAGGGGTAGAATGGTATTAGAGGCTGGGGATTTGGAGGTGTTATTCATGTTATTGGCTGGGCCACTTATCAACCAGAATGGAGTAGGCCGTGCGATCATTGCTGTCGAATTTCTCACATTTTCTTGAGAGCTGTTTTCCTTTTTTTTTTTTTTCAATGCAGGCTGTGGCACCTCTATTCTCTCTTGTTGCTCCGAGATTCCAATTCAAAGGTGCCAATAAGAGGGGAATTCCTGTGTCTAGGGATCCTGCTGCTATGGTGGCCAAGTACACGGACCCTCTGGTGTACACTGGACCCATAAGGATTCGAACGGGTCATGAGATTCTCCGAATGTCCTCTTACTTGCTGCGAAACATGAAGACGGTCACTGTCCCGTTCCTGGTACTCCACGGCACTGCTGACAGGGTCACTGATCCTCTTGCTTCTCAGGACCTCTACAAGGAAGCAGCCTCAGACTTCAAAGACATTATACTGTATGAAGGCTTCTTGCATGACCTACTTTTTGAGCCTGAGCGTGAAGAAATAGCAGATGACATAATCAACTGGATGGAGAAGCGACTACAATCGCGGTGAACATGGGAAAGACTGTCACACACTAAATATTTACCAATTATTCTCAATATCTGTTAGCAGGATTAGATCCCTGTTTCATGGGTGTAGGAGTGAAATGTCCTACATCATTGCAACATGTTTAATGAAATGTTTCCACTTCCTCCATCTCTTCCTTCTCATAAACTCTTTTCTCTCCCTCCTCCCTCCCTCCTTCAGGAGGTGTTTTTGCTAACCTCACTGACATTGCTGCTAGGTTGGCCTTACGGCTCTCTTTGATCGGCATAACTGGGAATTTAAAAGAGGGGGAGTTTTAAAATGGATCTATATGATTTGCAATTGGATTGCAGAGCTCAGCGCGGGATATTGTAACATGAGAAAGGTGTTCAGGTGATAAATGCTGGCTTGGATATCTTGGGCTGGGTTTCGAAGTGGCTTCTGCTAACTCGGCTAAACAATTTATACGAAAAGAAGGGTTAGGTTAAAGATTCTTAAGCAAGACTGCATTCCTAAACATCCGTATGAAATATGGGAAAAGAACAGTCCCTAGTTGCGTGGCTCCTACATGATCATGGGGCCAATCAGGGTACAACCATGAACATAAAGACGGTGGATTTTTTGAGTTTCACAGTGATAGAGGTGTAATTTCACCCTACCTCCTTCTGTGTCTGAGCACAGGGCCACATGATAATGGACCATTCTTTTGGCCATAAAATGAAAAGATATGGCGAGGATTGAAATAAGTCTTGTTGCATCTCTCAGATTTGGAGAATCGGCTCATGTTTGAGCATGATGAATCACTTCGTGCCGATCTGTTGTGAATAAACTTTTGGCCTCACATGAGGATGGAAAATTGGAGCATTTTTCGCATTTGTAAATGAAGAATCACAAATATAATAGGGCAATTAATCACATATATAATAATTTCTGATTGACCATGTTCCTAGAAAAAAAAAGTAATAGGTTTAGAGAATGTAAGGTCAAGAATAAAATAAACAAACCAGAAATTGATGAGGCTCTGAGATGTTCTGTGATACCCAACTTTCTACACTCGGTCTAATTTCCTGATTGGTTCGATTTGGTCTTGCAGGACCTGAACCTGAGCAAGCCAAGGTGAGTACCTTATGGAACATGATGGCAAGGCTTAGGTTGGCCAGATGAGTTGGAGTGAGTGCCTAGTGAAGTCCGCGTACCCAAGCCGTGCACTTACACGCATTACAAGGCCATGTATATACAATAAAGGTATGTAGCCATAATTTATACCGAATATGCGTGTTGATCGATTACTGAGAGTGAAATACCTGTCAAGGCTGAGTCCCATCGAAAATCCCAATGATTCGGCTAAGTTCTGACCGACTGGTGGATGGTCATGGATGGGTCGGATCCACCAGTGTGACCTACCACTTTGATCTTTAGATGTTTGGATCCCACTATAAATAACATTTATTACTTTCTTCACCCTCATTTGTTGTTTTACACAGTGGGTGAAGAGAAAAGAAGAAGAGAGAAGGGAAGAAGAAGGAAGTAATGGGGAAGATGATGGTCGTCATGCGTTACCAAGGTTGACTCTTTCGATTTCAACACCGGATTAGTGACCCTCAACCTTAGATCTACATTTTGAGGTGAGTAAAGACGGTATTTCTTAAAACCTCATGAAACCCTAAGTGAAATCCTATAATTTGGGTAGAAATCCTTTAGATCTTGTTAATCTCTCTTGGGAATGTAAATCTAAATTTTAATAAAGGATGTATATGTTGTTTATAAAGGATTTACAGGAAAAATTTGCAACATTTGTGAAGCATTTATTAATCTCTTGAGCTAAAAAGAAAGATTTGAGGTTTTGAAATGTTCTTAAGCAAAAAGGTAAAACCGAAGCTTGGAACTTTGAATCGATCATAGATCTATGTTGAAATCATGATATGCGACCTTAGATTTGTGAAAAACGAGGTCGAATCGACCCCTTTTGGTTTCCCCAAGGTGGGATGAAGAATGGGAGTGAACAACAAAAATCTCGGTTCCGAGTGGTGGGTACCTAAAAATGGTCCGACCCACCAATCTAGAGCCCGCCTGTCCTAGTTGAGCTACTGGCTCGACCGACGAGCAAGACCGGTGGGTGCCTGGCCCGTCGCTCTTGGCCCGCTAGTCTAGGCAGAGCTGTTGGCTCAATCGACAAGCAAGATCGGTGGGCAACTGACCTGACTGTTAAGGCAAAGCCCCTGGGTCGAGCGGCGAGCAAGGACTGGTGGGTGCCTTGCCCACTGGTTGACCCATCAACCTGACTTTTCGGGTTCTGATTGGGCCCAAATTTGTCAGGAAACCTTCTCTAGTGATTTTAAATACATTAGGATCATCATACCTCATTAGTTATGAGCCTAAAGTGGAGTCATACTAAACTTGACCCCTTTTATGATAGTTTGTGTTAGAAACTCGCGTCATCGCCCTTCGGATCTTCTTTGTACCAAGGGTGCTCATTGTACACAACTAGGTAAGTGGGAAGAGGACATTGCATTATATCATTCTAGTTGTAGACTAGCCATGTCATCATTTTATTATTGTTGTAGACTAGTCATCCACGAGTGCCATCGCATGCCTTGACGTGTGCATTATGAAATTCATTTATGATTTGACATGCTGATATATTTAATTGTTAAATGCTTATTCTTGCTTTAAGGTATGAGATAGAAAACTCTAAACTAATGATTATGTTGTTTTGCTAGACTAGATACCTTAGTCGGCTTGGACACTAATGCATTTTTTGCCCATGGAATGAAATGCGGTGGCACTATACAGTCGTACTATCTCATATAGGAGCATGCGGTTAGGAATGACATATCCCTATGCTATGACCCTTCCCAATAGGGGTTTAGGTGTTGGCTATCACTGGGGGAAGCCCGAGGTTGTGTACCAATGGTGGCAGTTAGAATTACGCCCTGCTGATCATTAGGACTGTCGCCAACTTTGGTGATATAACAAGAGGGTCAATCGTACTGCTTTTAATTTAATGCAAGGCAAGACCCATTTTACTTTAATATCACTGAGAAACAATAATTTACTTTAATATTGTTGAGAAACAATAATTTACATTAATGTCGCTGAGGAATAGTAATTTACTTTTTTGACACCCACAGCTGGCCTTCTCTGGCAACCCTTTGAACGTATCACAGGATGGGATTCTCGGCTCGTACCTAGAGCATATGCACACTGTGGTTGTGAGTAGTACATAACCTATAACTTAGAATTGTTGCCTAAGTGGATTAAGATAATAAAAATGAATTGCACACATATAGGATCATTTGTATTGCGAATGCTTGTTTGGTCTTTCTTTTCACTTACTGGGCTAGTGAGTTCATTCCACGTGCACACTATTTTTAGATGATCTTGCAAGTTATCCGACTGAGGAGCTAGATCCGGGACCCACTATGGAGTTTCCAATTGAGGACTGGTGGATCCCTGAAGATCTTGGGCATGGGGCCGAGTGCCTGTGCGAAGGTTGTGTTGCAGGACAGCAACACTGATACCAACCCGGGTTTCTTTTTTATTATTTTATGGTGTGGTGTATCAATGTAACCTATGATATAAGATGCATTTGATTGTGAATATATATACAAATGTTGTGGCACTCAATCAATGCCTACATTTTGAAATAATCTAAGTACATAACACCATGGTAGGCACCAGATCTGGTGGTTGTGTTCGTGGTCCTCTCATGGTTGACCACCCATTTCCCATGGTCCTTGACCCGTGGGGCAATCCTCACATCCACCACCACAAGTGGATCATGATCTAGAGGAAGTTCAGGGTAACCCACTTGTGAACGAAAATCTGGGTCCCCCACATGTCATCACTCCTGGTGATGTGGCGACCTTTATACAACAATCGCAAGGGGCTTTTCGGCAGCTGTTGCTTTAATAGCAGCAAACTTTTATGGCCACTATGCAACAATATTTGAACCTTACTCTACAGGGTCAGCCTCCTAGAGGGGTTACTCCACAGACCCTCTAATGGGGTCAGGTGTTATAGTACAACTTGGAGGAACACCCCCTAGGAGGAAGTTTTCCTCTGGTTCCACCATATTGCACTCCACCATTTATGATGCCTTCACCCTATCCTTACTATCCGGCTTATCCACCTTATCATGCACCATCTACCACTACGGCAAAGGTGATGGAATCTTTTAAGAAGTATATGCCACCCATCTTAACCAAGGTGGGTAATGACCCATTGGAGCTGGATCGACAGACCCAAGAGTTGGAGAAAATATTTGATATTGTAGAGTGCACAGAGGCACAGAAGCTTATATGTGTAGGGTTGCAACTTAGAAATAAAGTTGACTCTTGGTGGAAAACTTTCGAGCTTATATTGGTGGAAACTCACCCCGAGCCTACTTGGGAACAATTCAAGAAATTGTTCTTATCAAACCACTATCCAATGAGCTTTAGAAACCGCAAAGAGGCAAAGTTTATGGCACTAACTCAAGGAAGCTAAACTGTTCTAGAGTATCAGCAATAGTTTGAAAACTTATTTTATTTTTCTCCTTGCCATATGAAGTCGGCTGAGGAAAAAGCCCAGAAATTTTTGAAGGGGCTAAAGACATCTATTGGTACAGTGTTGGAGGTGTTGGACTTAACTGAATATGGACAGATTGTGTAAAAAGCCAAGACAATGGAAGATAAGCAGAAAGAAGAGCCACCCCTTACACCAAGATTGTGAAAGAGGGCAAATCCATATGCTGATTCGGGTAGCTTGAGCAAGAGTTTTCGTGGGTCATACTCTTATGGTCCCACTTAAAGATAGCCCTACAGCCATAGGGTTATCCTTCCTGACCCGCTAGAGGATCAGGCACTACATCTTTCCACCCTAACACTAGTGTGGTGCCTACGGCTCCAAGACCCCCACATCCTTCAACTGCACCAAGATCAGTATAGAGAGCTCCCGCTCTGGCTCAGACATTTTCAAGCTGATGTTATAATTGTCATTCATACGGGCACTTCGCCAAGGATTTTCGGTACCCAGCAACGGCACCGCCTATTCGGCCCCCTGTGCATAGACCTGCATTTACTCATGAAAGCCAACCTCAGGGAGGGATGAATGCCCTAATAGCTAAAGTGGCTGAAGCTAGTACTGAAGTAGTAGCAGGTACACTTTAATTAAAAGATTGTGATTAAAATATGAGTAACCTGTTATACTTATATGGAATGCAATGCTAGGTACCTTATCTATATCAGGTATAACTGGATACGTCTTATTAGATTCCAGAGTTTCGTATTCATTTGTGTCTAAGAGAATTTCTAAGAAGCTTGATGTGCCATCTAAGGCCTTAGAATGCAAGTTAGTGGTTAGCACACCAACAGGCATGGTGGAACAATTGAAAGAAGTGTGTGGGCTGTGTTTAATTGAGATTAATGGAAAGAAGCTGGATGCCCAGCTTATCAAATTCAACATGCAGAATTTGATGTCATTCTAGGCATGGATTGGTTGTCGACTCATCAGGCAAATGTGATGTGTGCCGAGAAACAAGTTAAGATGAAAGATGACGAAGGAGTAGAGCTTGTGTATCAAGCTGAAAGGTCAATGCGACCTAGAAAGACCATCATCTCTGCATTGTAGGCAGTGAAGTTATTAGAAGATGGATGTCAGGGCTACCTTGCATCAATACTAGTTATGGATGCAAAGGTTACACCACTGGAGGAATTAGAGGTAGTCAAGGAATTCCCTGATGTTTTCCCAGATGATTTAACCCAGCTACCTCTTGACAGAGAGCTGGAGTTTTCCATTGACCTAATTCCTGGAGCTACCCCAATGTCTAAAGCTTCATATAGAATGGCACCAGCCAAATTAAAAGAGCTACAAGCACAGTTGCAAGATTTGTTAAAAAAGGGGTTTATATACCCAAGTGTCTCACCTTGGGGTGCACTAGTCTTATTTGTTAAGAAGAAGGATAGTAGTTTACGTATGTGCATCGATTATCGGGAACTAAACAAGTTGACCGTTAAGGATTGGTATCCATTGCCATGCATCGACGATCTATCTGACCCAAGCATAAACCCTTGATTCGAGTAGGGTTTCTTGAGATCTTGTAAATCCCCTTTGAAATGATGAATCTAAGGTTTAATAGATGATTTATGTGTTGATTTTGAAGGATTTGAAGAGGCATTGACAAAGTTGGAGAAGCATTGTGGGTTTGAAGTGATTTTGAGGGTTTGAAGGTATTCTTGAGCAAAGAAGGTAAGATGGTTTCCCATCACTCGAATCTAACCTAGATCTAGGTTAGAACCATCCTATAAGACATTGAAAGTGTGAAGAATGGATTGGGAAAAGCCCCATTTGAATCCCCAAAGAATAGAGGAAGTTGGGAAGAAACAGCAGTTTTCCCGCCAAGACCAGTGGGTAGGACCGGTGGGCCATCTGGCTCGCCTGTGAGCACCCACCTGAGAGGGCAGGGCCTTCGGGCACAACTGACGGGCCAAACCGACGGGCTAACCGGTGGGCAGGGTGGCCCGCCGGTCTTAGCAGGGCCCCCTAGCCCAACTGATGGGCTAGACCGGTGGGCCAACCGACGGGCCAACCTGCCCGCCGGTCCAAACCGGTGGGCTAGACCGGTGGGCCAGACAGGTGGGTTGTCTGACCCACCTGAGAGGCCCCGAAGGTGATTCTTACGTCCGATTGGACCCAAATCGGACGTGCAACCTTCTTTTAATGTTCTAAACATGATTTTGTCATTAGATCTCGTTAATTTTGTTTCTAAAATGGTGAAATACTAACCATGCTCAATCATGTTAGGTTCACCAAATCCTACACTTCTCGCATCAGATCTCACCCGTACCGAACGGGAATCCTTGCACACTACAGGTAAGTGGGGAGAGGATGTTTGGCCTTGTTTCAAGGCCTTGTTTGGCATTCATTTAAATGTATCTAGTCTAGTCATGCCATCATGAATATGCTATGTAGATTAGTCATCCTCACATTGTTATGCATGTGTGCTATGTTTACCTTCTAAATGCCAAGTGATGAGATGCTTATGTGATGAATGTTGACATCATGGTGCATAATGCATTAATAGACTAGATGCCGTAGTCGGCTTGGAAACGAGTGCATTGGTGGCCCATGGTATGGGACGCGGTGGCACTATGCAATTGTACTATTGTCATATAGGAGCATGCGGTTTAGGATTTTCACTGTCCCGTGCTACGACCCTTCCCAACAGGGGTTAAGGTGTTGGGTTACCATTTGGGGAAAAGTAGTGGTCGCGGTTGTCGGGTCACTGTGGCGGTTAGACATAACGCCCGACGGGTCATTAGGATAGTCGGCAACCCCGGTGGTATATTCAAGAGGGCCAATCGTACTGCTTTTAAATTACTGGAGTCAGCACCTTTAAATTTCAGTCATTTACATTTCTGTTGAGAGTCGAAGGACGGCATTGTCTTTACTTTTTCGAGTACTCACAGTGGGCCTTCTCCGATAGCCCTATGGGCGTATCGCGGGATGGAGTTCGCAGCTCGTACCCAGAGTATACGCGCACTGTGGTTGTAGTAGCACTAAACCGAAGACTTAGTAATGTTGCTTAGGTGGATGTGATTTAAGATGTAAAGCATGGCATGTAGTGCATATGATTGTGTTTTGATGTGTGGACTGTTGTGTGGTCCATCTTACCACTTACTGAGCTAGTGAGCTCATCCCACGTGTACCCCCCTTTTTAGATGATTTTGCAGGTCATACATTTGAGGAGCACGGGGTGGGTCCCACAGTTGAGTTCCCTGAAGAGGACTGGTGGCCCCTGAGGAGTTAGAGCACGACACTGATTGCTCGTGTGAGAGTTGTGCTACGGGACCGCAGTTCGGATGCCGAGCTGTGCTCCACTTTTGAGGCCGAGATGAGCTCTACCATGTGATGCCGAGCTGGGCTCAACCCTTGATGCCAATCTGAGCTCTAGCCTTTGATACCAAGCCGAGCTGTGTACTCTAATTATTTTGATGGTTTCCTTTATGTACTTGATATGTGAGTTGTACTTTTATTGTGTAAATATCATGCCTTCGGGCCCACATGTATATAACTATCGTATCACAATTCGGGTATCAAGTATTATAGGAACATTCATAGGTAAAACTTAGTCTTTCGCTGATCTGATAAGTTTTTATTAGTTGTGTGTATGTTGTGGTGGAATACAGTATCAGATGATCCTGGTAGGTTTGGGTTAACCGGTGTTAACCCGGTCACTGGCCCGGTTCAGTGTGAACGGGGTGTGACAAACGGTGGTATCAGAGCGTGATGCTCTGCTCCACTCACAGCATACCATTAGAATCCCGTAGAATCTATAATAGGGAAATGGGATTGGGTTAATGTAAAAGCTTTAAAGAGAAAAAGCCAAAGAAAGAAGTGTTAAAAAGGGTTGCATTTAGATGTTGCATTCATGGCATGCGTGAGAGTAGATAAAAAGTAATAAGTTGATGTTATAACCTATCGAGTACTAGTTTGACGAAATTTCGGCAGCATAACGGCGTAAAATGGGATTTCCAAAAATTTTTCACACAAACACCTGATAAACGATATATTCATATATGACAATGATCAAAAGTAGTAAAATACACCACAACTAAACTACACAAGTATTCAACATATGAATTCACCACAAAAAATCGCTATCAAAATATATTATTCCACAAATGATTCCAGTTACAGTGCAAATACAAGGATTGAGAAGAAATGAAATATACAACAAGGTCCACAAAAAGGAAAATAGATAGAAAGCTGGTGTGGGCGAGCTAAGCCCTCACTGGTCATCGTCGCGTCATCAATGATCACCACGTTCGCCGAAGGCCTAGAGTTGACGTCGAGGTGGTGGTCATAGTAGTCAAACCTCGCGTTCACCAGCCGTACCGCCCTCCGTAATCAACCAAAATCTACTGACATGGCGTTGTCCGTGGTGCTCAAGTCCTGGCCCAGTTGGAGAAAGGAGTTCTCCAAAGTAGCCTGCCTCTCCGGGATGCGTTCCTCCCTGGAGGCACTCTCGTCCAGCCTTCTCAGTAACTGAACTTGGCCATCCTGTAAGGCCCGCATGGTGGACATCATGCCCTCAAAATCGTATGCACCACCCTCAGGTGGTGGGGCTCTATGCTGTGAGGCTGCTGCTCTGGAGGGACTAGGATCGGGACCTCTCGACTCCTGAGGCATGTCACCACCCACCAGATCATCCTCCTCATCCTGAGGAACGTAGTCCTCATCCTCCCCGCTGGACTCCTCCTCTATGTGGACATCCTCCATTGGGGCAGCCCTCCTACCCCTACCTCTCTGAGCTCCTACTCTCGGAGGTGTATCTATAAGGGTATGGAGACCCATCCTCAGGAGGTTACCCTGGTCGAACCTATCCGCCAGAGTCTTCCCCTCCTCGCCGCTCAGGTCCACCCCGAAGAACTCGAAGATCCTAGTGAGGATCCTGCCATAGGGGAATCCTCCATCCTCAGGGTGGGAAGTGTGGTGCTCCATCGTCTTGAGAATGCGATGCTCGACACCTCCCTCTACGGCCGTGTATATGCAGAAAGCGATGAAGGCGGCCATGAAACCCACCTGGTTCCGATGACCTCCTCTGGGGAGCAGGTTGAACTGGACCAAACGGGAGAATAAGCGAACCTCGGGGTAAAAGGATGTCTCGAACTCCGGACGGGTACTGTTGCCGCAGATGGTCTCGTAGATGAAGTCCAGCATCTCCAAGCTCATGAATGGTCCTAGAGGCTTACTCCTGGGAGGACTGTAGTATCGGTGCCCAGCTGCCGATATGCCCAAGATGCTGGCCAAGGTATCCACAGTCAGCTGGATGTCTACCCCCTTCACCAAGCTGACTATGGTGTACTCCCCGTACGGATAAGAAACCTCCAAGTTGCAGTAGAACCGGCGGACTAGCTGCTCGTAGCATGGACGGTCTACGTGGAGGATAGACTCCCAGCCCAGTGCTGAGAACCTCTCCTGAAGCCGAGCCTTGTGGAAGTCGTCGACTACCACGGTCTTCTCCATCATCACCGACCTCTTCAGGAAAGTCGGCCAGTTGGCTGCTGCCTCTGCACTATGGAAGAGCTCCTCGTCATAGTCCGTAGGGCCCGACCGGGCAGGTCCGGGTCTCCCTGTGCGGGGGGCTGAAGAGCTGGTTCCCGCACTCTTTTGCTTAGAAGCGGTAGTCTTACGTCAAACGCCAGAAGAAGAGGGTCCCTTGCCGGTGCGAGATGACATCCTGGCAAGAAGAAAAGAAAGCGGGGTGAGTAAGGAAAGGAAAACGACAGCAGTAAAGGGGAGCCCCAAAACTCAAATTTCTCGCAAAATAGAAAAAGCGACAAGCTAGGAATGATAGGGAGACTATGAACGAGATGCACGGTAAGTGACAAAGCGGAGTCGTGATAAAATAGCAAAATGATAGCAAGGAGCATATGTAACATGAGAGGATTCGATTTCAATGCGCAAATTCATTCACAATGGAGTAAAACTTGAAACTATAGGTCTAAGACGGAAATGCCATGGTAGCGAGATCATGGATATACAAAAACATACTCTAATAGACTATGGAGGTTCACAAATACCAAGTATGTAAAGAAAAATCAAAGAAACCCAACACAAAATAGGGGTTTTCATGGGAAGACATGGGGATTCCAAGCATAAGGGACATTTCATGAAATCTATAGCATGTTAAGCATAAATCAAGTGTAATGCATCATAAATGAATCATTAATTGAAGAAAAAGAGCGAGAATTGAAGAAATCCCCAAATTGGGAAAACTAGGGCACGATTTGGGGTTTTTCTCCAAATGAGGAGATAAAATCCTAATAAACTACAAATGACCACAAGAGAAACATCACAATCACATGGAAATGCTATTCTATGGAAAGAAATATGGAAAGAAAGCCTAGGTTAAAGTCTACACATGGATTTACCCCCAAGTGAAAATTCTGAGGGAAAAAGAGAAGGAGAACTTACTTGGAAGTGGGAGATGTGAATCTTCTAAAACGCGCCGGGTTGATGAGTGGAACCGTGAGTAGAAGCACCGAGGAGACCTCCAAGATTGCCCAAGGAAGAGAGGGAGAGAGAGAAAGAGGAAAGGAAGGAGGTAAGATAGAACAGGGCCTGTAGGGCCCTGTTTGCGATTTTACTCGGCCAGGACCGGCGGGCCCCCCTGCCCGCCGGTGTCACCTGCCGGTTTGAGGTTCTGGGACCGGCGAGCCTGCCGGCGGGCCCCTACCTGCCGGTGCAGCCCACCGGTTGTGGAAATTGGGAAAATTTTAAAATTTTTTTTTATTATATTACTAATATGATTATATTGATTATTAATATTATTATTCCTATATTAATGTGTTATGGTCAAGTGGGACCATTGACATATCTGTTGGGGCATTGGCCTTGTATCTTGGAATTAAGTTGCGGTTAATTGCAGACTATCATACACTACATTACCTTATGTGATGGCATATAATTGTGTGCCAAAATCAATTCTACGGTGTTTAACCAATATGGTGTGTGATATATTCCAGGTACAGGGATACGATGGTACGTACTAGATCTGGTAGCAATGCCCGAGGTACCTCGCGGGGTCCTCGTCCGGTCGGTCGACCACTGAATCCCAGGAGGTCCCGCTCTGTGGGGCAAACCTCACCTCCACTACCTCCAGAGACCCTTGGTCAGGGTGGGGCACATGGGGACCCACCTATGACTACACTCCCGGACCCTCCACCGGTCATTACTCCGGGAGATGTTGCTACTATAATTCAGCAGTCACAACAGGCTTTTCAGCAACAAATGCTTCAGCAACAACAAGCATTTATGACTGCTATTCAGCAATAATTGGACTTTTCTCAATCGGGTCAACCTCCCCAGGTACTTACTCCACAGGACCCGCCTGTAGGGTCGGGAACGGGACCACAAGTGGGGGGTACACCTCCAATCCCACCATTCAGTGTTCCTCAGTATGGGGTGCCTCCTCCATACTCTTACTATCCGGCTTATGCTCCTAACTTCCCACCGACGAATAATACGTCAAAGGTAGTGGAGTCATTCAAGAGGAACTTACCACCTGTATTCTCTAAGGTGGGGAGTGATCCTCTGGAACCGGACCAATGGATCCAAGAACTAGAGAAAATATTTAAGGTGCTTGAGTGCACGGAGGCACAGAAACTCATTTGTGCTGGGTTGCAACTCAAGAAGGAGGCACATTCTTGGTGGCAAGCCTCCAAGCCCATATTGCTGGCTACCCATCCAGAACCCACTTGGGAACAGTTCAATTAGTTGTTCTTGGACAACCATTATCCGCGCAGCTTCAGAGACCGCAAGGAGACTGAGTTTATGGCTTTAACTCAAGGAGGTAAGACTGTCCTTGAGTGCCAACAACAATTCGAGAGTTTGTTCCATTTTGCCCCAAGGCATATGAGGACAACTGAAGAGAAGGCTGCGAGATTCCTAAAAGGCCTAAAAGCATCCATTGGGTCTGTACTTGAGGTCTTGGATTTGACTGACTATGGCCAGATTGTGTAGAAGGCCAAGACCATAGAGGATAAGCAAAAGGGAGAACAGTCCCTCACCCCTGGACTGTGGAAGAGAACAAACCCATTTCCGAATATGAGAAACTCCTCCAAGGCATACCGCGGATCATACAGTTCTAGGCCTATGTATAGGCAGCCCTATAGGCTATCTGGCTACCCTCCTAGACCAGCTGGTGGTTCGGGTTCCACCTCTTTTCGCCCGAACACTGGTGCGGCACCTACAGCTCCAAGGCCACCTCGACCTCCATCTTCAACAGGTCAAGTGCAGAGGGGCCCCGCCCCAGTTCCGACATCTCAGATTCGTTGCTTTAATTGCCATTCATATGGGCATTATGCAAAAGACTGTCGGGTCAGACCAGCCTTGCCCTCCAGCCAGCCCTCTGCATACCGACCTCCCTTAGCTCGGGGTAATCAACCGCAGGGAAGGATGTATGCTCTATCAGCTGAGGAAGCTGAGGCCAGTACAGAAGTAGTAGCAGGTACATTTTAAACTAAGAATTTCCTTATGTTAAATATTGATGACCTGCTGAAATTATAATCATTGTTACACTAGGTGTCCTATCCATATCAGGCATACCAGCCTATGTTTTATTCGATTCAGAAGCTACTCATTCATTCGCATCGAAAAGATTTGCAGAGAAACTTGGGATGCCACCCAGGATCCTAGATCACGAATCATTGTTAGTATGCCTACTGATAAAGTTACACAGTTGAAGGAGGTGTATGGGCCATGCCCAGTGGAAATTAGTGGAAAGAATTTTGAGGCACAACTCATTAAGTTCAATATGCAGAATTTTGATGTTATACTGGGTATGGATTGGTTGTCGGCTCATCGAGCTAATGTGATGTGTGCTGAAAAGCTGATTGGGGTGACAGATGACGAAGGGAAAGAATTGGTATACCGAGCAGATAAAATGAAACGGGTGAGGAAGGTCCTTGTCTCTGCTCTTCAAGCGGTAAAATTGCTAGAAAGTGGATGTCAGGGTTACTTAGCATCAGTACTTGATGTCGATGCAAGAATTACACCTCTAGAAGAGGTAAAGGTGGTTAAAGAGTTTCCCGACGTTTTCCGAGATAATCTGATGCATTTACCACCTGGTAGAGAGTTGGAGTTTGCCATAGATTTGACTCCTGGAGCAGCTCCAGTATCTAAGGCTCCATACAGGATGGCACCAGCTGAATTGAAGGAGTTACAGATGCAGTTGCAGGAACTATTGGAAAAGGGGTTTATTCGCCTAAGTGTTTCACCTTGGGGTGCCACAGTGTTGTTTGTCAAGAAGAAAGATGGCAGCTTGCATATGTGCATCGATTACCGGGAATTAAATAAGCTAACCATTAAGAACCGGTATCCATTGCCACACATTGATGATCTATTTGACCAGTTGCAGGGAGCCAGGGTATTTTCAAAGATAGACCTTCGGTCAGGCTATTATCAACTCAAGATAAAGAGCAGCGACATACCCAAGACAACATTTAGGACTCGGTATGGTCACTATGAGTTCCTAGTGTTATCTTTCGGGTTAACTAATGCACTGGCAGCATTCATGGATCTAATGAATCGAGTATTTCAGGATGTGCTCGATAAATGGGTAATTGTTTTTATTGATGACATCTTGATCTACTCCAAGACTAAAGAGGAGCACACTCAACACTTGAGAATGGTGTTACAGAGGCTGAGAGAACAATAGCTGTTTGCCAAGTACAGCAAGTGTGAATTCTGGCTTGAACAAGTTGGGTTCCTGGGGCACGTAGTGTCTAAAGCCAGAATCGAAGTAGATCCTAATAAGGTGAAAGCAGTAGTGGAATGGGAAAGCCCTAAGAATGTCACTGAAATTAGAAGCTTCTTGGGTTTGGCTAGATACTACCGGCGTTTCATAGAGAATTTCGCCCGAGTCTCAGCACCAATGACTAAATTAACCGAAAAGGGTGTGAAATTCGACTGGGCAGAGGAATATGAGAAGAGTTTCCAGGAATTGAAGAAGAGGTTGGTGTCGGCCCCGATGTTGACCATCCCTGAAGGCACAGGTGGAATGACAGTCTACACTGATATCTCCAAAGTTGGTTTGGGTTGCGTTCTCATGCAACGCGGTAAAGTAATAGCGTATGCATCCCGACAACTAAAGGAGTATGAGAAGAACTACCCCACTCATGACTTAGAGCTAGCCGCAGTCATTTTTGCCCTTAAGATTTGGAGACATTATCTGTATGGGGAGAAGTATGAGATATATAGTGATCACAAAAGCCTGAAGTACTTCTTCACCCAGAAGGATCTGAACATGAGACAGAGGAGATGGCTCGATCTCATGAAGGATTACGACTGCGACATTCAGTATCATCCCGGTAAGGCAAATGTAGTAGCAGATGCGTTGAGTCGGAAGGCACAGACTATGCCACTCTCATGCTTAGCAGTCAGCCTACCACTCGTGCAAGAGGCAATGCTAATGGATGAAGCCCTCTTGTATGAAGGAGCAACCTTAGACTTGGAATGTCAACCTGAAAACCTTAAATGGTTGACTGTATCCTTGATGGCTCTACAGGTGCATCCGGCTATTAGGCAAGAGGTAATAATAAAACAACCTTTGGATCCTGAATTGCGGCGGATCAGAGTTAAGGTTCAAGATCAAACAATGAACGACCCAGATTTTGTTTTAGCTAGTGATGGGGCATTGATGTTTCGAGGCAGATTGTGTGTACCTGATGATTTGGATATACAAGACAAGATAGTGCGAGAAGCACATAGCCCCGAGTACTCACTTCACCCAGGAAGTACCAAGATGTACAAAGACCTCAAACAAAATTACTGGTGGCCAAGCATGAAAGTCACAATAGCTCTGTATGTGGCGATTTGTCTCACATGCCAGAAAGTAAAAGCTGCGAGGCATCGACCTTATGGTACTCTTCAGCCACTCCCAGTACCAGAATGGAAGTGGGAGAGGATTACAATGGACTTCGTCACCGGACTACCATGTACACCTAAGGAAATGGACGCGATATGGATGATCGTTGATCATCTTACCAAGACTGCTCATTTCATTCCCATCAAGACCAAGTTCTCCATGGCCAAACTAGCACAACTTTACATGGACAACATAGTGCGCTTACATGGAGTGCCAGTGAGCATTGTTTCAGATAGGGACCCAAGGTTCACTTCCAGATTTTGGAAAAGCTTACAGCGTGCCTCGGGATCACAGCTGAATTTGAGTACGACTTTCCACCCACAGACTGATGGTCAGTCGGAGCGAACCATACAGATATTAGAGGACATGCTCAGGGCATGTACAATGGAGATGAGTGGCAGTTGGGAAGAATATATACCTCTTATGGAGTTTGCCTATAACAACAGTTACCAAGCTACAATTGGGATGGCTCCGTATGAGGCGTTATATAGCAGAAAGTGCAGAACTCCTTTGTATTGGGATGAGGTAGGTGAACGTCGAATGTTAGGACCTGAGATGATACAGATGACTTGTGACAAAGTCGACGTTATTCGAGAACGGATTAAAGCAGCTCAGCCCCGATAAAAGAGCTATGTGGACACCCGCAGAAAAGACATCGAATTTTAACCAGGAGAAAAGGTATTTCTCAAGATCTCTCCTACTAAAGGGTTGCAAAGGTTTCACAGAAAGGGGAAGTCGAGCCCAAGATACATTGGACCATTTGAGATCTTATCCCGGGTTGGCTCAGTAGCCTACATGCTTGCTCTGCCACCTTCACTCGGGGATGTTCATAATGTATTCCATGTATCCATGCTGAAGCGATACATTCATGACCCCTCTCATGTATTACCCGTGGAGCCAGAATACCTTGAAGCTGACATGACCTATACAGAGCAGCCAGTTGAAATTTTGGACCGAAAGGTGAAAACCCTTCGCAACCGCTCCATTTCCTATGTAAAGGTGCGATGGGCTAATCATTCACTTGAAGAAGCGTCTTGGGAGAAAGAGGATGAAATGCAAGCCAAGTACCCTTATCTTTTTTATCAACCAGGTACACAATTTCGAGGATGAAATTTTTCAGAAGGGGGGTAAATGTAATACCCTACTTCTTAAACTCGGTCTGATTACACGGTTGACCCGGTTTAACTATGCAGGACCCGAACCGGAGAGAGTTAGAGCGGGCTCCTTATGGACTACGATGGCAAGGGTGACCTTAAACACCGGCTGGTCCGACAAGTCCGAGCCAGTGCCAGAAGAGACGTGAGTACCCAAGCCGTGTACATGCACCTACCATAAGGCTATGTACGGATAAAACAGGTATTGTAGCCATATATTAAGGTACATACGTATACTACATCGTATGTCAGGGGTGGGGTTCGCGTCGAGGCCCGAACTCTGTCAAAATCCCAAGTTTTAGCCCTCAAGTGGGCCGACAGGTGGGCGCACCCACCCACCTGAGTGACCCATCCATGTGAACTATTTAGTTATTTAGGAAGTATATATATAGCATTTATGATTTGCTTTTATTTTCATTTATGACACTCGTACAATGGTGAGGATAGTAAAGAGGAGAGAGAAAAGAAAGGGGAGAAGAAGGGAAGAGAAGGTAGAGGAAGAAGAGAAGGATTTCAGCGGCGCCGAAGCTTGATCTTCCCATTCCGGCGTCGGAAGAGTGATCTTCAACTCTAGATCTACATTTAGAAGTAAACAAAGTTGGGTTCCTTGAACATTCACCATACCCAAGCATAAACCCTTGATTCGAGTAGGGTTTCTTGAGATCTTGTAAATCCCCTTTGAAATGATGAATCTAAGGTTTAATAGATGATTTATGTATTGATCTTGAAGGATTTGAAGAGGTATTGACAAGGTTGGAGAAGCATTGTGGGTTTGAAGTGATTTTGAGGGTTTGAAGGTATTCTTGAGCAAAGAAGGTAAGATGGTTTCCCATCACTCGAATCTAACCTAGATCTAGGTTAGAACCATCCTATAAGACATTGAAAGTGTGAAGAATGGGTTGAGAAAAGCCCCATTTGAATCCCCAAAGAATGGAGGAAGTTGGAAAGAAACAGTAGTTTTCCCGCCAAGACCAGTGGGCCATCTGGCCCGCCTGTGAGCACCCACCTGAGAGGGCAGGGCCTTCGGGCACAACTGGCGGGGTAGGGCCCCCTGGCCCAACCGGTGAGCCAGATCGACGGGCCAACAGACGGGCCAACCTGCCCGTCGGTCCAAACCGGTGGGCCAGACCGGTGGGCCAGACAGGTGGGCTGTCTGACCCACCTGAGAGGCCCTGAAGGTGATTCTTATGTCCGATTGGACCCAAATCGGACGTCCAACCTTCTTTTGACGTTCTAAACATGATTTTATCATCAGATCTCGTTAATTTTGATCCTAAAATGGTGAAATACTAACCCCGCTCAATCATATTAGGTTCACCAAATCCTACGTTTCTCGCACCGGATCTCACCCGTACTGAACGGGAATCCTTGCACACTACAGGTAAGTGGGGAGAGGACGTTTGACCTTGTTTCAAGGCATTTTTTAGCATTCATTTAAATATATCTAGTCTAGTCATGCCATCATGAATATGCTATGTAGATTAGTCATCCTCACATTGTTATGCATGTGTGCTATGTTTACTTTCTAAATGCCAAGTGATGAGATGCTTATGTGATGAATGTTGACATCATGGTGCATAATGTATTAATAGACTAGATGCCGTAGTCGGCTTGGAAACGAGTGCATTGGTGGCCCGTGGTATGGGACACGGTGGTACTATGCAATCGTACTATTGTCATATAGGAGCATGCGGTTTAGGATTTTCACTGTCCCGTGCTACGACCCTTCCCAACAGGGGTTAAGGTGTTGGGTTATCATTTAAGGGGAAGCAGTGGTCGCGGTTATCGGGTCACTGTGGCGGTTAGACATAACGCTCGGCGGGTCATTAGGACAGTCGGCAACCCCGATGGTATATTCAAGAGGGCCAATTGTACTGCTTTTAAATTGCTGGAGTCAACACCTTTAAATTTCAGTCATTTACATTTCTGTTGAGAGCCGGTGGATGGCATTGTCTTTACTTTTCTGAGTACTTACGGTGGGCCTTCTCCGATAGCCCTATGGGCGTATTATGGGATGGAGTTCGCGGCTCATACCCGGAGTATACGCGCACTGTGGCTGTAGTAGCACTAAACCGAAGACTTAGTAATGTTTCTTAGGTGGATGTGATTTAAAATGCAAAGCATCGCATGTAGTGCATATGATTGTGTTTTGATGTGTGGACTGCTGTGTGGTCCATCTTACCACTTACTGAGCTAGTGAGCTTATCCCACGGGTACCCCCCTTTTTAGATGATTTTGCAGGTCATACATCTGAGGAGCACGGGGTGGGTCCCACAGTTAAGTTCCCTAAAGAGGACTAGTGGGCCCCTGAGGAGTTAGAGCACGACACTGATTGCTCGTGTGAGAGTTGTGTTACGGGACCGCAGTTCTGATGCCGAGCTGTGCTCCACTTTTGAGGCCGAGCTAAGCTCTACCATGTGATGCCGAGCTGGGCTCAACCCTTGATTCTGAGCTGAGCTCTCGCCTTTGATACCGAGGCGAGCTGTGTACTCTGATTATTTTGATGATTTCCTTTATGTACTTGATATGTGAGTTGTATTTTTATTGTGTAAATATCATGCCTTCGGGCCCACATGTATATAACTATCGTATCACAATTCGGGTATCAAGTATTATGGGAACATTCACAGGTAAAACTTAGTCTTCCGCTGATCTGATAATTTTTTATTAGTTGTGTGTATGCTATGGTGGAATACAGTATCAGATGATCCTGGCAGGTTTGGGTTAACCGGTGTTAACCCGGTCACTGGCCCGGTTCGGTGTGAACGGGGTGTGACAATACAAATACTGGAAGACATGCTCAGGGCATGTGCGATGGAAATGAGTGGTAGTTGAAAAAAATACATACCTCTTTTGGAGTTTCTTATAATAATAGCTATCAAGCCATAATCGGGATGCCTCTATATGAGGCATTATATGACAGAAAGTGCAGAATGCCCCTATATCAGGATGAAGTAGGTGAAAACCGGATGCTTGGACAAAAAATGATACAGATGACATGTGATAAGGTCAATGTCATTTGGGAAAGAATCAAAGCATCCTAATCACGTTAAAAGAGCTATGCAGACAATTTCATGAAAGATGTAGAATTCCAAGAAGGGGAGAAGGTGTTCCTCAAAATCTTTCCTACCAAAGTGTTGCATAGATTCCACAGAAAGGGCAAGCTAAGTTTGAGGTATATTGACCAATTTGAGATCTTGGCTCGAGTTGGCTCCATAGCGTATATGTTGGCTCTTCCACCCTCTCTCAGCAATGTTCACAACGTGTTCCACATGTCTATGCTGAAGTAGTACATCCATGATCCATCACACATACTGCCCGTAGAACTGGAAAATTTAGAAGCTAATATGACCTACAAAAAACAGCCCACTGAAATCCTTGACAGAAAAATAAAGACTCTTCACAATCGCTTCATCGCTTTTGTGAAGATTCGATGGGCCAACCTTTCAATTGGAGAAGCGTCTTGGAAAAAAGAGGATGACATCCAAGCCAAGTATCCTCATTTTTTTTACGAGGTACCATAATTTCGAAGATGAAATTTTTCAAAAAGGGGGATAAATGTGATATCCTACTTTCTAAACCTAGTCTAATTTTTTAGTTGGTTCGATTTGGTCTTGCAGGACCTGAACTCAAGCGAGCAGAGGTAAGTACCTTATGGAACATGATGGTAAGGGTGACTCAAAACTCAGGTTGGCCAGATGAGTTGGATTCAGTGCCTAGTGAAGTCCGC